>NC_069501.1:780924425-781126925 GCF_027579735.1 Bombina bombina | reverse complement strand
ACTCACCAGCATGATGTGCTGTGGTTGCAGCCCCTGAGTCACGAGCCCTTGGAAGTCCACAGACTGTGATACTCAGGGACCTGCATATCATTTCCTGCCAGGTGTTGTACTCTATGTCCAGGGCTGGGCCACCGCCTGTTCCCTTCAGGTGGACAGCTTCCTGCCCCATCTTTTCTTTGACCCTCCTCTTGCAGTATTTCCACCTCTTTTTCAGGCCCTTTACAGTCCTCCTCTGTAGGGCCATACTGTTGACGGCATCTTCTACTGCCTTTGCCCTTCTCTTGTCCGAAGAGGGCACTGTAATTGTCCATGATGGCCTTGACTAGGGCAACATTTTCAGCAAATGAGAAGTTAGGACTTCTCAGCCTCTCATTTTCCATGGCCACTTGGCTTCCTCCCTGTGATGTCCCTGGCAGTGTGGTTTCCTCCCTATCCTCTCCCTCCTCCCCCCTTTTGTCCCCATGTGCACCCTCTATCCCTCTCCTGGATGTGCCTGCTCTCGGGCATCTCCCCTCCCATCATCCCTTCTGGCTCTCCCCACTCCACTTACTCCCTGATGGGGACACCACTGCTCCTCCTGTCCTCTCCAATACTCCTCTCCCTGCCACTCCTCTCCCCTCCTCGCTACCATCCTCACACTAATCACACTACACACACACACTCCCACTCACTCCCAGTTCAGTCACACACAATCACAATCAAACACTAAGCCTATCACACTGTAAAACTAAACAAAATATGTGAGGTGTTAGAAAAAAAAAGTGTGGTGTATTTGTATATGTATGTATGCAAAATGTGTGCAATATGTCAGAATATGTGTAAGTGTACAAGCTTACTCAATCCACCAATGCGACCTAACTATTCTGTTTGCACCTCTCTCTCTCTACTCTCACTAATATTCCACTCCTGGGCAGTGTGCTGTAGCTCAACGAACAATCCAAACACACTGAAGAAAATGGCGGCTGCGCATGGGTTTATATATGAATTTGAATAGCGTAATTACGTGTCGCATTTTTAGTTTTATTCCGGTTTCGTTTTTATGTATGTTATCCTCATTTGCATAAAACTACTCTTTATTGACATTTTGCGCGGACATAATACTGCCGAAAGCTACTTGCGTCTAAAGAAATGTGTATTTGCGCACATTTCTGAAGATCACCAGTTTGTCCTACTTACGTCAGTCAGTCATCTAACGGCGCCACATATGTAATACCCCGATGTGCAAGGTGAAATTATCTCATACCTGGATATCTAGTTTTTAAAAAACTTTCTGATTCTTCATATTCAAAAGATTTAATATCCTGAGCAATGTTTTGTGGGGCAATTACTCCTGCAACAGGTACATAACAAATCAAAATTAAGTTTAAATGGACAGCCAATTTTAATCACTAATTTCTAATGCTTATTAATTAAACTCAGCACTTTAGTCAGGACTAGAAGTAACAGCAAATCTGTAAAATTTGTAGTTGATTTGACATTTTCCAGTATGGCCATGTGAGGAGTTTTATACACACCTACAATGGAAACCACTGTACCTAACGTCATATATGTTGGCTTGGGGATTAATATCATAGCAAAATGTATTTCTAGCATTATTTGTTGTGTATCTATTTTTCAAACCTCCTTTTGCACTATACTATTGCTTAATACAAGAGTAGACGTAAGGAAACTGCACGCATGACCCCAATATTGAAAAGATGCATTTGAACTGTGCCAGTGTTTAGAAGCAACAGAAAATTTTGTGCTAGAACAGTAAGAACGTTTTAAAGGAGAGAGTCACCTGATCTGGATAAGTCCTTCAGATACATTTGATTAGGTGTGAACCTTTTTATCATTGTTCACAATGGTATAGTTTTAAATGTTCTTATAGAGCAATATAATATATACCAACTTTGAGCATCGTTTAATAAAATAAATGTATAAATACATAGAGCTTGATGCAACTGTGCTTCAACTTTATGCCCTTTAGGCTACAAGATATCATGAAATATATCTATATGATATCATTAAAAAGCACTAAGCAAAGGGTTAAACATAATATAAATAATTGCAGAATTTATTATTCATCATTTTAAAAGTATTTTACCTTTTTTTTTTTTTTTTTTTTATTTGTGCAGGGTCTATTACGTCCTGTCACAGCACCACAAGGGGGCTGTGATCTCTACAGGAAGTCAGAAGAGGAGCTTCCTCTTTGTAAGTGGTTGCTAGGAGACACATGCACTAGCACCAGTCAGTTTCTTGCCCATGCTCAGTAGAGTACTTTTCCTGCAAACATCATGGGATAGCATGAAAAAACAAAACTACTATGCCCACATTTTTAATAATGTTCTGATTCTTGTTACCATTATGATTTAAGATTATTATTTACATTTATATTCATTACCATGAACTGCCTATCATAAGATGGGGTGAAGAACAAACAAAAATAAAGAAAAAAAATGACTTCACGTGCACTAGCAGATATGTGCATTAACAGACAACACCAGCAAAAGGGAGTCAGTTTCTTGTCCATGCTTGTGAAAAAAAATTTCTGCAAAAATCATGTGGCAGGAAGCAAAAGTAGAACTTCCATTCTATAATGGTAGCACCCTTATGACCCTGCAAGCAGTGGCTACACTGAGAATTTTTAAGAATTTCTCATTTTGTAAGTTGTTTGCTGTTTTTTTTTTTTTTGACACAATCTGTTTGTTTTATTTCATTTTTTTTAATTTTTTTAAAGGGACCTAAATCCCACATTATTTTCTTTTAGCAAGATTACGAGTTTTGAGCGCTATAGGGAAATTAACGACCACAACATTTTCGGCATTATTTCACCTTCCAATAGCGCCGCTATTACAGGTATTAAAAAAGCAGGCTTGTGCGGGCGATATGGAGGCGTTGAGCTCCATACTGCATTGAAATAAATTGCTGCTTTGACGTGCTCGTGCACGATTTCCCCATAGACATCAATGGGGAGAGCTGGAAAAAAAAGCCTAACACCTGCGATCGCGGAAACAAAAGCTCCGTAACACAGCCCCATTGATGTCTATGGGGAAAGAAAAAGTTACGTTTACACCCTAACATAAACCCCACGTCTAAACACCCCTAATTTGCTGCCCCTAACATTGCCGCCACCTACATAATGTTATTAACCCCTAATCGGCTGCCCCTAACATCGCTGCTACTTATATAATGTTATTAACCCCTAATCTGCTGCCCGCTAACATCATTGCCACCTACATTTACAGATATTACCCCCTAATCTGCTGCCCCTAACATCGTCGCCACCTACATTACAGTTATTAACCCCTAATCTGCTGCCCCTAACATCGCCACCTCTTACATTACAGTTATTAGCCCCTAATCTGCTGCCCCTACCATCGCCACCACCTACATTACAGTTATTAACCCCTAATCTGCTGCCCCTAAAATCGCCGCCACTCTACATTAGTTATTAACCCCTAATCTGCTGCCCCCTAACATCGCCTTACACCTAGCTACATTTATTAACCCCTAATCTGCCGCCCCCAATGTCGCCGCTACTATACTAAAGTTATTAACACCTTACCCTAACATAACCCTAAGCATAACCCTAACCTTAACATACCCCTAAGCCTAAATCTAACCCTAAGCCTAACACCCCCTAACTTAAATATAATTAAAATAAAGCTAAATAAACCTTACAATTATTAACAAAATAATTCCTATTTAAAACTAAATACATATCTGTAAAAAATTATAAATAAGTTATTAACTATTTTCTAGTTACCTAGTTAAAATAAATACAAAGTTACCTGTAAAATAAAACCTAACCTGCCTTACACTAAAACCTTACATTACAATAAAATTAAGTAAATAAAATTAATAAAAATAAGTATATTCATTTATTGTTGGGGGTTGTTTGTATTTTTTATTGCAATGTAAAAGCTGATTTCTTTGGGGCACTTTTAAGGGCCATTGGCAGTTTACTGTAGGCTAGGGTTTTTTTTATGGGGGGGGGGCTTTTTTATTTTGATAGGGCTATTAGACTAGGAGTATTTTGTTTTTATTTTTGATAATTTCGTTTTTGTATTTTTTGTAATTTAGTGTTTATTTTTTTTGTAAGTTAGTAAATTGTATTTTATTAATTGAATTTATTTCATTTTATTGTAATGTTAGGTTTTAGTGTAAGGCAGGTTAGGTTTTATTTTACTGGTAACTTTCTATTTATTTTAACTAGGTAGCTAGTAAATAGTTAATAACTATTTACTAACTAGTCTCCCTAGTTAAAATAAATACAAACTTACCTGTGAAACAAAAATAAAACCTAAGATAGCTACAATATAACTATTAGTTATTTAGGTTTTTTTTTTACAGGTAAGTATGTATTTAGTTTTAAATAGGAATTATTTAGTTAACAATTGTAAGGTTTATTTAGATTTATTTTAATTATATTTAAGTTAGGGGGTATTAGGCTTAGGGTTACGTTAGGGTTAGATTTAGGGTTAGGGTCATGTTAGGGTTAGGATTAGGGGTTAATGTATTTATGTAGAGTTAGTGATGTGGGAGGTCTAGGGGATAATAATTTATTTTAGTATATTTCGTTGTGGAGGGCTTGCTGTTTAGTGGTTAATTGGTTTATTAAAGCGGCGGTGTGGACGGACGGCAGATTAGGGGTTAATAATATTTAAATAGTAAACTAATGAGGGAAGACCCCCCAAGAAAAGGCTGCACTAATAGCACTCAAAGCTTAGACTTGTGAGCAGTGAAAAACTGGGAGGATTAAAATATAACTTTTATTTAAGTTAACTTAAAATATACGGACCCAGTGTGTGAAAACACATTAAAAACAACTGAAGACTTGAATGACTGGATTCCTGTTTATTGAAAAGTAATGCCTTTGAGATTGTGTAAATCTAACACAACAGGCAAAACGCGTCAGGGGGTTAGGAGCACACGGGAGCTCCATTTTTTAAGTTTAACTTTAGACTTGTCGACCTCACTGGCGGTATTGACTTTAATATATCACGGCTTACACTTTATAGACGCTAATTATAACTGTTGATATCTAAAAGTATATTCAGTGATATGCGTAATACCACTACAACATAGAATTATTTAAATCATTTCACGCATTAATTAGCTTATTACATTAGAGAGACTACAGAAACTGTAGCTACGTTTGAGCTATCGCAGCTGGTAGCTCTTACACTGCTGTGAAATTTGTTACAACAGCGTTAAGAGAGAGGAGGAGATTAACAGTGATTTCAGAGCACTGTCTCTGAAGGATTAACTTGACACTTACTGTTAGTTATATTCCCGAAAATAGCCACTACGGATACTGTGCTATTATACTGTTATGAGCCTTTTATTTATAAGGATAGCAAACAACTTACAGCTTTACCAGATTAAGGGGACAGATATAATGTCTCAGTGATCTCTAAATACCCAAATACCAGTCGCTACCCTAATACTATGGCTCATTTGGTAATCAAACGTTAACACAAGGGTGGTTATTTAGAAAAACTGTTAATTAATAAATACAGTGTTTTTTATTTCAAACTCGCAGTAGAAGTATTCATTATTTAATTATTATATATATATCGGTACTCTTTAATACTATAACAAATTAAACAAATACTTAACTCTGTACTAATACTACTACTAATACCACAACAACGTGTCAGCACTATTATAATCTGTTGCTGACGAGCACACGAAAACTAAGATATGTACATCCACCTTTAAGTCTATGCCATAAAGTGACAAAAATATATAATAAACCTATGTAGGTAACCTGAAGAAAATATACAAATACAGTAGCTTTATATTATAAAAATATTAAGGGATATGAGGATATGTGGAAATAATAAAGATCAATATATATATATTAATCAACAAGTTCATGTGTTGAAGCGTTACACTGATTATCACACATAGAAAGCCGGGTTATTAACACTAAGCTCACTATCCTCTTTCATTTAAATTCCAATCCTTTGACATATTGATGAGTTTAACCCTCTATGGTACCTATATATATTTATCCTATTAGGCACTTTTTCCAGCCTCATCAAGTTGAGTAATATCACACTATCGTAGCAACACTCTCATTATGCCCTCACATTGAATCTACATTAGATTTTACCCGCCCGATGCTGATTCCTGTTAGATTTACACAATCTCAAAGGCATTACTTTTCAATAAACAGGAATCCAGTCATTCAAGTCTTCAGTTGTTTTTAATGTGTTTTCACACACTGGGTCCGTATATTTTAAGTTAACTTAAATAAAAGTTATATTTTAATCCTCCCAGTTTTTCACTTCTCACAAGTCTAAGCTTTGAGTGCTATTAGTGCAGCCTTTTCTTGGGGGTCTTCCCTCATTTGTTTGCTGTTTTCAATTTGCTGCACAGCACCTCTTCCCTGATTTTATTCTTTATTAGAGGTTATAAAACATTACTTATAACCTCAGAAATATATAATAATTAGGGAAGCCAGCTATAGTGGTGCCATTGTACAACTAGTGTCTACAATATTTAAATAGTGTTTGCGATGCGGGAGGGCGGCGGTTTAGGGGTTAATAGGTTTATTATAGTGGCGACGATGTCGAGGCGCGGCGGAATAGGGGTTAATACATTTTAATAGTGGTGGCAAGGTCCGGAGTGGCAGATTAGGGGTTAATAATTTTATTATAGTGTTTGCGATGCGGGAAGGCCTTGGTTTAGGGGTTAATAGGTAGTTTATGGGTGTTAGTGTACTTTTTAGCACTTTAGTTATGAGTTTTATGCTACAGATTTCTAACGTAAAACTCATAACTACTGACTTTAGATGGCTGTACGGATCTTGTCAGTATAGGGTGTGCCGCTCACTTTTTGGACACCCAGGCAAACTCGTAATACCGGCGCTATGGGAGTCCCATTGAAAAAAGGACTTTTTAAAAAGTGCGGTATTGACGTTGCATGACGGCCACAAAGGTACACCTATACCTACAAGACTTGTAATAGCAGTGTTAGGGAAAAAGCAGCATTATGAAGCATAACGCTGCTTTTTCATTCATAACGCAAAACTCGTAAGCTAGCTGTTTATGATTTAGACAGAGCATGCATTTTCAGTTTACTTCTTTTATCTGATTTGCTTAGTACTCTTGGTATCCTTTGTTTAAAATCATACCTAGGTAGGCTCAGAAGCTGGGAGTTAGCTGCTGATTGGTGGCTGCACATATATACCTCTTGTCATAGCCTTATGTGCCTATGTGTTCAGCTAGTTCCCAGTAGTGCATTGTGTCTCCATCAAAAAAGGATACTAAGAGAATGAAGCAAAATTGATAATGGAAGTAAATTGGAAATTTGTTTAAAAATCTATGGTCTATTTGTATCATAAAATAAATAATTTGGGCTTCATGCCCATTAAATTAAGGAGCACTGATTCATATCCCTTTAAAGTGCTAGTAAACATTAGTATAGCACATTTCATATTTTAAAAGAATTCAGTTAACACATAACAATAAATCTTACTGCTAAGAATGCTTTCTAAATTCATATTATTTTACATTTCAATGAGTACTAGCAAGCACCTGTAAATATATAGCAGCATGCTCCTAAGGTGCTATTAATCCATAGTTTTGACTTTTACTGCAACTGCTATGCATGCTCAGTCGTAGTCAAATCCAATACTACAGATTAATAACAGCGTTCTCTCACACTGGTATTCATTTACATAGCTCTCATTGGCTCTATAGCCTGCTTGCCATAAAAAAAGAAAAAACTTACATTCAATTGGCAGCCTACAGGGCTAATCAAAAGGTAAAACATATGTATTTAGAAGGTATTCTCAGTAGTATTATTTACATTAGCCTTATGTTGTTATAGAAATGTTTACTATCATTTTAACCCCCTGTGTGCTACAACTGTTTTTCAAAGGCCAAACTCCACCTACACTTTCTTTATGTGGAAGAACCAATCTGTATTTATTACTGGAGTAGACAAGGTAGCCACTGTCATTCTGTTAATAAACATCCCATTAGTGTACTGGTCTATATCTGATCAAATCTGTTGAGGCCAATTAGAGACAAGTATTAAAGGGATACTAACCCCACATTTTTTCTTTCATGATTCAGATAGAGCATGCAATTTTAAGCAACTTTCTAATTTACTCCTATTATCAATTTTTCTTTGTTCTCATGTTATCTTGATTTGAAAAAGCAGTAATAAAAGGTTAGGAGCCGGCCCATTTTTTAGTTCAGCACCTTGGTAGAGCTGCTGATTGGTTTGCTACATTTAGCCACAAATCAGCAAGTCCTACCCATGTGCTGAAAAATGGTCTGGCTCTAAAGCTTACAGTACTGCTTTTTCAAATCAAGATAGCATGAGAACAAAGAAAAATTGATAATAGGAGTAAATTAGAAAGGTGCTTAAAATCTCATGCTCTATCTGAATCATGAAAGAAAAAAAAAAAATGGGTTTAGTATCCCTTTAAGCAGGGTAAGGCTTGTGAAATCTACCAACTGCCCTTCCACTTCTGAGAACTAGAAAACCAACAATTTTATTAAGTTATATTATAAAAGAAGGGAGAAAAATATATTGCAGAGTTGTTTTACTATTATGAAACATTTTAGTCTGGGTCCATGAGTGGCCCTTTTTTAATTTTTCCTCTATTTCCTCCCTTTATTATCTACCCGAGTATTAGGTGGTCCAAGAGTGGCCACTGTTTAACACTTGGGGAACCTATCTTTATTTTCTAAACATCTAATTATAAATGGAGGATAATTAAAAACTTTATACCCGGTAAATCCCCTACCGTATTAAATAAATAGATGATCTGGTCTACGAGTGGCCATTGCTTATTATTTAGGGGACTCTTCTTTGAATAAAGTGTATGATATTTTACAGGGTAATAAGGTAACAAAGAAATTGAGGTGATATTATTTCTCTTATACTTTAAGTGAATTACAGGTTTGTTTTATAAGTCAAGCATATCATTTAACTTTAGCAAAGTGACTATTGTATTTATATTTCTGTAAGATATGCTATGATTGTTTTGGCTATGTTTCTTACTGATTGTTAGCATGTATTATTGTATTTTAATTGACCTGGAACTATTCGACTATTTACTTCAATAAAAAAAATAATAACTTGAGAGCTATTTGTCACTATGCTGGGTTATGGTTTGGGAGGAGAGACATCTACATTACAATATAATGTTACAAAAAAAGCTTCAAAGATTGTGTGCCCTTATTATCAGCCTTTGTGTGTAGAAAAGAGATAAGATAAAAAGGTATTTGTTTATAGAGAAATAGATTATAAGCATTTCTGTTCTTTTTGCAAGTTTTCTCCTTTTAGGGATGGATTACAAGTGGAGCACTATTTAGCCCTCCGGCTTGCGTGTTAACTTCGCTAGACAGAGGCTTTTTGCCTGTATCAGGTTGTGCTCATATTATAAGTAAAAAGTCAGCACGCAAACGGAACTCGATGCATGCTAACCAAATATTGCAACCGTGTTAACTTCTCCCCATAGAAGTTAATGGAAAGCGCAAACTGGAAATAACCTAACACCTATATTTGCGTGATAACCCGACAGTAGTTAATAATTTACATTCCAATGTTCTTCACATAGAGAACAATGTACCTTTTATTGTAAATATATATTTCTATTTATACCTATTTATAAATATACTCACCGGCCACTTTATTAGGTACACCTTGCTAGTATTGGGTTGGACCCACTTTTGCTTTCAGAACTGCCTTAATTCTTTGTGGCATAGATTCAACAAGGTGTTTGAAACATTCCTCAGACATTTTGGTCCATATTGACATGATAGCATCACGCAGTTGCTGCAGACTTGTTGGCTGCACATCCATGATACAAATCTCCTGCTCCACCACTTCCCAAAGGTGCTCTATTGGATTGAGATCTGGTGACTGTGGAGGCCAATGGAGTACAGTGAACTCATTGTCATGTTCATGAAACCAGTTTTGAGATTTGAGCTTTGTGACATGGTGCATTATACTTCTGGATGTAGCCATCAGAAAATGGGTACACTGTAGTCATAAAGGGATGAACATGGTCAGCAACAATACTCAGGTAGGCCGTGGCATTTAAACAATGCTCAATAGGCACTAGGTGTGCCAAGAAAATTTCCCCCACATCATTACATCAGCATCACCAGCCTGAAGCGTTAAATACAAGGCAGCATGGATCCATGCTTTCATGTTGTTTACGCCAAATTCTGACCCTACCATCTGAATATTGCAGCTGAAATTGAGACTCAGACCATGCAACATTTTTCCAATCGTCTATTGTCCAATTTTGGTGAGCCTGTGCTAATTGTAGCCTCAGTTTCGTAGTCTTAGCTGACAGGAGTGGCACCCGGTGTGGTCTTCTGCAGCTGTAGCCTATCTGCTTCAAGGTTCAATGTGTTGTGCATTCAGAGATGGTATTCTGCATACCTTGGTTATTTTTTGATTTACTGTTGCCTTTCTATCATCTCAAACCAGTCTGCTCATTCTCCTCTGACCTCTGACATCAACAAGGCATTTTTGTCTACACACCTGCCGCTCACTGGATAGTTTCTCGTTTTTGGACCATTCTCTGTAAACAATAGGGATGGTTGTGCATGAAAATCCCAGTAGATCAGCAGTTTTTGAAATACTCAGGCCTGCCCATCTTGCACCAACAACCATGCCACGTTCAAAGTCACTTAAATCCAATTTCTTCCCTATTCTGATGCTCGTTTTGAACTTCAGCAAGTTGTCTTCACATCTAGATGCCTAAATGCATTGAGTTGCTGCCATGTGATTGGCTGATTAGCAATTTGTGTTATCAAGCAATTGAACAGGTGTAATAAAGTGGCCGGTGAGTGTATATACAGTGCTCAGCATAAATGAGTTACACCCCAACAGATTTGTCAAAAAACCTTTACTTACCTTTCAGAAACAACATATTTTATGGAACACTTTACTACAAAATACTCCCACAAATGCGGGCCATTGATTGCAACCAAGATTTGTTAATTTGCACCCACAACAAAGTATTTTCCCTAACAAATTGATTCAAGACCATGTTGCAAAAATGAATACACCTCAATAAAAGGCATAGGAGCAAAGCTAAATGTCTGACAACAAATTCCTAAATAACAAAAATTCAACTACAGGTGAATCTAATTATTCATTAAACAGGTGTCCAGCAGAGAGTGGATTATAAAAGAGGGTTACTTACCAAAGAAAACCCCTTCCCATGTCATGCTGTCAGCAATAGCACCACATGGAAGAGAAATGTCACAAGGCCTGAGAAAGAAAAAAAAATTTTTACACAAGAAATGTGAAGGCTACAAGAAGATCAGCAAAGCTTTACTTATCAGTCTTAGATTCTTGCACCTGTGCCCTTTGCTTTCTAGTTACGAGGCCAAGATAAATATTTGTGGAACTGATGGCTTCAAAACTGTATGGCATCGCAAAGGTGAGGAGTACAATGAAAAATGCATGGTGCCTACAGTGAAACATGGTGGTGGCCGTGTCCTTCTGTGGGGCTGCATGAGTGCTGCTGGTGTTGGCAAGCTGCATTTCATTGATGGTATCATGAATTCACAGATGTACTGCTCTATATTGAAAGAGAAGGTGCTACCATCACTCCGTGCCCTTGCTCGTCGTGCAGTTTTCCAACATGACAATGATCCAAAACACACATCTAAGGCCACTGTTGCATTTCTGATTAAGAACATGGTGAAAGTGATGCAGTGGCTAAGTATGTCTCCTGAGACAATCTGAGCATCACTCTCCATCCGGCATCCAGGCTCTAAAAGAGGTCGTTCTTGAAGAATGGAAAAAGATAGATGTTGCAATATGTCGCCAACTTGTTCATTCCATGCCTAGAAGACTTGGTGCTGTCCTTACAAATCATGGAGGTCATATAAAATACTAGATGTAGTGGTTTTTGTTGTGGGGTGTATTCATTTGTATGTGTGGCACCTACTTTGAGTAAACCTGAACATTTTGTAATCTAAGTTATATTATTAACCTTACTTTCATGTAATGAGCTAAATAAATGTTCTATAAGACTCAGTTTTGTCAAAATTCTGGAAATTGTTCTTGTGTTCATTAAGATATTGATCAAAATCTTACTTTTTAAAAAGGGCTATGTATATATATATATATATATATATATATATATATATATATATATATATATATATATACATACACACACATATACCTGTATATGTATTCCTATAGATATATAGGTATAGATATGCATTTTACATGAACACTATCAGATATATATAGAAATATATTTTTAGTAATAAAAAGTACATTATTTTCAGTGTGAAGAACATAGAAATGTAAAACATGTGTAATGCACATCGGAGTTCTTTATATTATTAAACATACTGTAAAATATTCAAAATAATCCCTTTAATATTTCTTACAGTATGTTTGATTTTATTTTAAATTATTTTTATTAACATTTTATATGTAATATTTCAATAATGCCCATTGAAGTTAACAATACTTCATGTGCGCTAACCCGACCGTGTTAGTTCTAAATTGCGAACCCCGATGCACGTTACGCATATTTTACATTTCTATGTTCCTCACATAGAAAATAAATGTGTATGCTTTCAACTCATAATACGCACGCTACTTTCGTTGTGCACAAAAAGCCAAACAAAACCCTTGAATGCTTGCTTGTTACAGTTAGCGCAGCACTCGCAACCTAGCCTTTAAATGGGTTGTGTTTTTAATGAGCAAAAACAGCTCTTTCATATACAAAAATAATAATGAAGGCACAATTTTCCATATATTTTATACACTGCAGCTGGTATAACTAGTTAATGGAAACACATTAAGAGGAAACCAATTTTACAGGGTCCTTTTAAAACGCACTGGCCTATTCCAATCCATTGATCAACCAGGCAAAGTGTCTCCTTTTTTTTAATTTTCCCATATTTAGGCAATTCCAATCCATTAATAAACATTGGAGACACCTAGTTAGTTTATGATTTTCCACTGGCTTCAAACCTTCGTCAGCTCCACCTATACTTTTTATCAATATATATATATATATATATATATATTAAATAAAAACATATATCAAATTTCTGAGCACATCTTCACAGAAATCTTGGACTTTTCTATTTTTACAGTCTTGTTTGCACTATGAACACATTTATAAACAATTTACATGTTAATAAACACAATAATTTCCTAGTTAAATAAAAGTATAACATATTGCTCAAATCATATTTTAAATCATAAAACTTTTTTAAAAAACTTAAATAGGATGATCCATTTTTTATTACAATAAAGTGTTATTTTACAAAATTTACATTGTTAATTGTAAATGCCATAATCTCATAATGTTGTTAAGTGAAACAATCCTGTATTCAGGAAATTGATGGGAATAAATACTAATTTGTTTAAATTTGATATATGCTTATTTTTTTATTTTTTTATTTTGTGTTTCCTCCCAACTTGGTAATCTACAACTCTCTTCCTTCTCAAATTCCTCCTTTAAACACTCTCTCTTTATACCTCACATGAACACACAAATATTAAACCATTCTTATTTCTGTTTTTGCTGTTTAAGATCCCTCAGTATTTCCACCTTCAGCTCACATAAAACCCATTTTGTCCTCTCCCCATCAGCCTATGCCCCTAAGTTGCCTTATTCTTGTTTGATCACTTTACTAAGTCACCTGTAACTTCCTGCAGGTGATGAGACTAAAATAAACACTCTCCCTTGCCATATCCATATGCTTTATATGCCCTACAGGTTTTACTTTACCCAGCTATCAGCATTACTGAATGCAAAATGCATTTCCTCACTTAATAATCAGAGCATTAGAACATACATTGATTGCAAGAGGATTGTCACACACTTCTTTAGACACACATTTCTACCTTACAGGGACAGGAAACCCAAGATTTTTCTCCCTAACAGGCCACATTTAATTTATTGAAATCATCAGCTAATTAGTAAACATGGTAACTTTACCTGCTCGCTCTTATCCAAGGAATTTATGAAAACCTGGCATGTTGAGGAGGCCTGAGGACAGGTTTGAAAACCAGTGAGATAGAGAATACAATTTTAAACAATTTTCCAGTTTACTTATATTATCAAATTTGCTTCATTGTCTTGGTATCCTTTGTTGAAGAAGCAGCAATGCACTACTGGGAGCTGAGCGAACCCATAACATAAGGCATATATGTGCAGCCATTAATCAGCAGTTTCTGAGCTTATCTAGATATTTTCAACAAGAATTCCAAGAGAACAAAACCAATTAGATGATAGAAATAAATCGGAAAGTTGTTTAAAATTATAGTTACATTTTCATAAAAATTGTGATCAGTCATATATACATTGTTCTTACTGTATACTTATAGTTTAAATGGAGAAAAAAATAAATTGAGCAATTTTTTAAGCAATTTTATATTCTGTTTCATGTATATTTATTTTAATATACATTATTTTATATATTATTTTTAAAATGGTTTGTGCATATAAATGTATAAGGTCATATATAATGCTTTTGTAAATTGTCCATACATCATTATTCCATAGCTGGGTATACTGATACCTAGGGTACCTTTATTAATTATTACTATATGATATATTGATTTATATTTATTACATGATTTATATATAAATATTCTATAAAGAGATTTTTTTACACTTATTTGGTCTCCTAAGGTCTTTAGCTATGTGCCATGTTTTCTTTAGTTTCTTCACAAATCTAATTTCAAAAGTAATTTTCTGAGACATGGAAATGAATTCATAAAAATTAAAATACCACTTAAATTTTGTTTGCCCTGGAGGTATTTAAACAATTGCAAGAGTTCATCACAAAAATGCAATTAAATGTGCCAGAATTTGCCAGAGGGAATATGCCAATAATCATATGCACATAGCACACCAAATGCTGCATTGTCTTTAATCCCATGTAACTGAATGATACAGAGCCACACAGCTGAGGGCGAGCTTCCTGGGCAGATCCCAATAAATACCGAACTTAAAATTCCTGATTAAGGTCCCAGATGGGACAAAATCATCAGCCCATCGTGTAATAATTACAATTTTGTACTTAACAATTTAAATGCATAATGTACTCCCTGATCAACTTCTTTTGACTTTGCCCAAAGAAACACTACCATGTCTCTCCTGTTCAAAATAGTCAGTCACTGATTCTGTATAGCTACAGACCAACATGCACCAAAATAGAAATTTTTATAATAACATGCTAGTTATTTGATTTATTTACAGTCTTGCAGTGGGTTTGAAATAAAAAATATTTTCATAATTTTAAAGAAAGGGATTCTTTACTACGTACGGTCATAGCATAATAGTTTCTGCATTTCATAAACACAATATATTTTTTTCATCAAATTCAGACACTTCATTTATTAAAACTATCTAATAAAGCCTGGCTAAAGAATATAAACAGCATTTAAACTTCCTTCCATTGAGAGATACTTGTCTGCTCTGTGTATTATTTTTCAGATTTTATTGACTTTATTGAATAAGAAACAACGAATAACAGATGAAATAGAGATGTTTGCCTCACTAGAGAGAAGAGCTGAGTTGAAATGGGGATATTTTTTATATATAACATATTCACAAACCGCTTGATTATGTAGCCTATGTAAAGGATTCAATTAAGCTATCTTTTTAAATTTAATTATATAAAAATAAACAAATAATATCATGTTATCATTTTCAAACACCAGAATTATTTGAATATTAGTTGTTGTTTTATAGCATTTCATCTCTAAACTGTGGTGAAGTACGTAATGCTTTTGCTGATAAGGTACACAAAATCATTTAGAAATTGAAAAAAGATTTTCCCACATGCTACAGCCATAGAGAACATTGTAAATTATGATATCAAAGTTTTCATCAGCACAGAATATCAGGTCAAAAAATAAATTATCCCTCTGTTCCATCTCTGGTAATCAGTGCCTATATACTTTACCTACACTAACTCCAACTATTGTTGCCTTGTTGTAGGATTGAGAGAAGCTCAAACTCTAGGGGGGTGCCTGGGGGTGCTAAGCACCTCTAATCATTACTGTAGCTCTTTCAGAACATTAGGGACAGTCTACTTGATTTTTTTATTGCTTAAAAAGATTGATACCTCCTTTATTAACCATATACTTTATAACCTCTAATATTGCCTGTTTCTAAGCTTCTGCCGGCTGCCCCTTATCTCAGTGTTTTTTTAAGCTTTTTACAAACTTGCAGTACAGCCAGATAGTGCTAATTCATGTGTGCCATATAGATAAAATTGTGCTTACTCCCGTGAAAAATAATGGTCTCACAAGAACCAACACTAATTGGCTAAAATGCAAAATTGAAAAACCCTAAAAAAAGCACTCAGATAAGGGACGGTCTGCAGTGGCTTAGGTTTTCATAGAGGTAAAAAGTGTATTAATATAACAGTGTTGGTTACGTAAAACTGGGGAATGGGTAATAAAGGGGTTATCTATGTTTTTTAAACAATAACATTTTTCAAGTAGACTGTCCCTTTAAAGACTTCAAAAGGTAAGGAAGGGGGTTATTTTATAATGTGGGTTCTAGACCTTAGAAATTAGGGTGTTAACAAACTATCTAGAGTGTAGGTACTCATTACAGTATATCACTAGCGCAGGGCCCATATACAATGTACTACCCTGCCAATGTATTTCTCTTGACACCTTTGAGAATATGGAGAGCTACAGTAATGATTAGAGGTGCTTAGCACCCTCAGGTACCCCCCTAGACCTGAAGTTACTCTGCATCCTACAACAAGGCAACAATGTAAGTCATGTTTTGTTGTAGTATAGGTCAAGTAAACAGGCATTGGTTATCAGATGAACACTTTAAAGAGACAGTCTAGTCCAAAATAAACTTTCATGATTTAGATAGAGAATGTAATTTTAAATAATTTTCCAAATTACTTTTACCACCAATTTTGCTTTGTTCTCTTGTTTTTCTTAGTTGAAAGCTAAACCTAGGAGGTTCATATGTTAATTTCTAAGCCCTTGAAGGCCGCCTCTTCTCTCAGGGCATTTTGACAGTTTTTCACCACTAGAGGGTGTTAGTTCATGTGTGTCATATAGATAACACTGTGCTCACGCACGCGGAGTTCAGGTGAGCCAGCTCTGATTGGCTAAAATGAATGTCTGTCAAAAGAACTGAAATAAGGGGGCAGTTTGCAGAGGTAATCACAGAGGTAAAAAGTGTATTTATATAACTATGTTGGTTGTGCAAAACTAGAGAATGGGTAATAAAGGGTTTATCTATCTTTTTAAACAATAAAAACTCTGGTGTAGACTGTCCCTTTAATATCATCATTTTAAAAGTTCTCTAGGGCTGTGGGATGCAGGAAATGCTTTCCCCCAAAAAATGTTTTTACATTACTTTATATACCTTATTTGCCAAAGCATGACATAATTCACCACAGTTTAGTGACTAGATGGTATAAAACAACATCTAAAATTCAAACATTTAGTGACACTCACTATTCTTTAAATGAACATCTTAAATGCTTTAGTATACTTCATTATGAAAAGTGAAGAAATAACAATGTGAAAGTTTGTTAAAGGGACATGAAACCCAATTTTTTTATGATTCAGAGAATGGGGCACTGCAGAAATAAATGTGCAGAGTTGTCGATGCAGAGAGCAATATGCACATATTATGTGCATAAAAATTTAATGGGAGAGGGTGATGGGAGAGGGTGGTGGGAGAGAGAGGGGGGAAATAATGTTGGGAAAGGGATCTGGGAGGGGGGGTAGGGTATCGGGGGGGGGGGGGCAGCTACACTACAGAAAAGAAATATTGATAAAGAAAATTGGGCACAAATTATTGAAAAGCAGCTGCCAGTACCCAAAATGGCAGGAAATAGTGCGTTAGCGAGATCTTTGGGGGGGGGGGGGGGGCAGGGAGGTTTGGGGCTAAGGGGGGATCCGACACAGCAGAATGTATTTTAAAAAAAATAAATAAATAGAAAAAGCCTTTTATTTTAGTACTGGCAGACTTTCTGCCAGTACTTAACATGTAAGGGACAATTGTGGGGTGGGGGGAGGGAAGAGAACTGTTTGGGAGGGATCAGTGGGTGGGATGTGTCAGGTGGGAGGCTGATCTCTACTCTAAAGCTAAAATTAACCCCACAAGCTCCCTATAAGCTCCCTAATTAACCCCTTCACTGCTGGGCATAATACACATGTGGTGCGCAGCGGCATTTAGCGGCCTTCTAATTACAAAAAATCAATGCCAAATCTATATATGTCTGCTACAACCATTTGTGCCATAATTGCACAAGCTGTTTGTAAATAATTTCAGTGAGAAACCTAAAGTTTGTGAAAAAGTTAGTGAAAAAAAATTAACATTTTTTTTTATTTAATCGCATATGGCGGTGAAATGGTGGCATGAAATATACCAAAATGGGCCTAGATCAATACTTTGGGCTGTCTACTACACTACACTACACTAAAGCTAAAATTAACCCTACAACAGGGGCATATTTAGGTTTTGTGCTGCCCTAGGCACTCAAAATTCTGCTGCAGGGCATAATACACGTATAGTGCGCAGCAGCATTTAGCGGCCTTCTAATTACCAAAAAGCAATGCCAAATCCATGTATGTCTGCTATATCTGAACAAAGGGGATCCCAGAGAAGCATTTACAACCATTTGTGCCATAGTTGCACAAGCTGTTTGTAAATAATTTCAGTGAGAAACCTAAAGTTTGTGAAAAAATTAACGATTTTTTTTATTTGATCGCATTTGGCAGTGAAATGGTGGCATGAAATATACCAAAATGGACCTAGATCAATACTTTGGGTTGTATAAAAAAATATATATATACATGTGAAGGATTATTCAGGGATTCCTGACATATATCAGTGTTCCAATGTAACTATTGCTAATTTTGAAAAAAAAAAAATGGTTTGGAAATAGCAAAGTGCTACTTGTACTTTTTGCCCTATAACTTGCAAAAAAGCAAATAACATGTAAACATTGGGTATTTCTAAACTCAGGACAAAATTTAGAAACTATTTAGCATGGGTGTTTTTTGGTAGTTGTAGATGTGTAACAGATTTTTAGAAAAAGTGTGTTTTTTTCCATTTTCTTCATCATATTTTTATTTTTTTATAATAAATTATAAGATATGATGAAATGATGGTATCTTTAGAAAGTCCATTTAAAAAACAATATATATGTGTGGGTACAGTAAAAGAGTAAAAGGAAAATTACAGCTAAACACAAACTCCGCAGAAATGTAAAAATAGCCCTGGTCCTTATGGGAAGGAAATTGAAAAATGGCCTTGTCCTTAAGGGGTTAAACAAAATTCCAATTTAATTCTGTTTGCTAATTTGCTTCATTCTTTAGATAGCATTTGTTGAAGAAACAGTAATGCATATAGGTGAGCCAATAACATAAGAAATATATGTGCAGCACCAATCAGCAGCTCCTGAGTCTACCAATGTATTCTTTTCAACAAAGGATTCCAATAGAACAAAACAAATTAGATAATAGAAGTACATTGAAAAGCTGTTTAAAATTGCATAGTGTATCTGAACCATGAAAGAAAAAAATGGGTTTAATTTCCCTTTAAAATATTGTGCATTGGTGCAAAATATATATTTTTAAAGGTAGTAATATATTTTGCACTAAGGTTTGGTTACAAACTAGCAAGTCGAAATAAAACACAACTGAAATTTGTATCATTATAATAAAAAGATCTAAATTAATAAATTAAACCATAACACAAAAAAACCTTCATTGGTTTAAACCAATAATTATAGATATTAATTAACCCACACTGCCCAGGGAAAATGATCTTTCACCTCCTCCAAAAAGAAAAAAACCTGTGGGAATTACTTTTTTGTTTGTTGATACTTCAAATTAAAGGCCAGACAGATCAGGAAAATCATGCAATTAAGATTTGAGGTGTTGAATGTTTTCAGAGTTGCGCTACTTTAAAATATGTCTTCTCTAGGGATATGAACTCAGCAACATTATACTGTGTTGCATATTCATGTTAATTGCTTCCTCCAAAACATCCTTTTTAACATGAACTTATTATACAAACTCCCCAAACACCACTGTATTTTGTTCCAATATTTTTAAAAATGTGACCACCCAGAGTTTGAGTTTTAAAAGGCATTGACATTGTGTGAGTGTGTGTGTATATGTGTGTGTGTGAGTGTGTGTATGTGTGTGTGTGAGTGTGTGTGTGTGTATGTGTGAGTGTGTGTGTGTGGGGAGGGGTTATTTGAGTACATTTTTCACAGATAATAAAAGGGTTAATGCTAGGCTTTTTGGCTACACAGGCAAATACACATTTTGCTATTACCCCCCAAGAAATTATATACCCTGCCATTAAGGCTGTTTTAGTGATGTGTTAAGAAGCTATAGATATCTATTTTATCTATAATGCTAAAGAAAATATATTTCAGTGATTACATCAAATGTTTGACTGTTAATCTGATTTATTATTACTATAATAGTTATAATGGTTTATTTCTGCATGAAAGTGGTGGCTCTGCACAACATAAAACACAAGTGGTGGTACTGCATAATGAATCAAACAGTGGTGACAATATATAAAACACACAAACCTGGAGAATAATTTATTTTAGACCAGAGGTTTATAAACCTGTTCTCAGGCCTACCTAAAAGGCCAGATTTTCAGGATTACCTTGCGTTAGAGCAGGTTGATTACTTTCACCTGTGCTCAAGTTCAGATATCCAGAAAATCTGGCCTGTTAGAGAAGCCTGAAGACAGGTTTGAAAACCCCTGACCTAGAATGATACTAGCATGCCTAATAGTGAAATGTATTAAAGAGACAGTACACTGTAAAATTGTTTTTATATGAATGTATTTTCAATGACTTGTTATACCAGCTGCAGAGTGTACAATTTATGAGAAATTGCATTTTTTCGGTTTATTTGTGTATATGAAGTAGCTGGTTTTGTGCTTTTAAACCACAGCCTATTACAATGGGTTGAGCTTTAGGTAATATCAGATCTCATTATGTTATCACTTTTATGTACACAGACTTGCTTCCTTATCTTATATTTTTCTAGAAAACCGAAGCTCAATACTTAGAGAGAAAAATGGAAACATCATTTTATTATTTAACTATCCTGCATCCCACTGAGAGTGTAATCTCTTCTGCTGGCTGCGTTTATTTAGGCTATTC
The DNA here is from genome assembly GCF_027579735.1 of Bombina bombina. NCBI lineage: Eukaryota > Metazoa > Chordata > Amphibia > Anura > Bombinatoridae > Bombina > Bombina bombina. Next base: position 781,105,788 of record NC_069501.1, on the reverse strand, counting down.
AATAGAATATACTACAGTATAGAAACTTTCAGTATAGGTTGGGATACCACAGGCTAAATCAGCTATTTCAAATGCCAAAATAGGGGTAAATGAGCTACTTGTAAACAATTTAAAACACTCCAGCAGGTAAAATGAATCATTGGGAAAAATTTAAAGGGGAGAACATTTTTGGGTGAACTGTCCCTTTAAGCTGCAGGTGGACAAGTTCTCAGGCAGAGAACCTGTCCACATACAATCATGACTTGGCACAATTTAAAGGGACAGTCAAGTAAAAAAATAAACTTTCATTATTCAGATAGGCCATATCATTTTAAACAACTTTCCAATTTACTTTTATCATAATTTTTGCTTTGTTCTCTTGGTATTCTTAGTTGAAAGCTAAACCTAGGTAGGCTAATATGCTAATTTCTAAGCCCTGGAAGGCCGCCTCTTATCTGGATGCATTTTGACATTTTTCACAACTAGAGGGTGTTAGTTCATGTGTGCCATATTAGATAACATTGTGCTCACGCCTGTGGAGCTACCTAGGATTCAGCACTGATTGGCTACAATGCAAGTCTGTCAAAATAACTGACATAAGGGGGCAGTCTGCAGAGGCTTAGATACAAGGTAATCACAGAGGTAATTAGTGTATTAATATAACTGTGTTGGTTATGCAAAACTGTGGAATAGGTAATGAAGGAATTATCTAACTTTTTAAACAATAACAATTCTGGTGTAGACTGTCCCTTTAAGCTGCAGAAGAGCACTGTTGTTCACTCCTGCCCCCTGCTCTTAGGCAACCAATCTGGTGAGAGCAGGGCCCGTCAGTCACCCCCAACAAGCAATTTTGAGTTGATTTATCTCTGCCACTTAGTAAAATAAGCAGACACTGCTTTTTAAATGTAAGGTTGGACAAGGGTCACTGTAAATAAAAGTAATAAACATTTATACACTAATACACACACCACTGCACTATATGATAATGCAAGGCATTTATACACTATATATATATATATATATATATATATATATATATATATATCTATATATATTTATATACTAGCGTATATATGCCTTGTATTATATAGTGCACTAATATCTTGCAGTATATAATAAGTTGGAGGATCGTTCGTCAGTGTTCCTGCGACCACCCATCACCCTCAGTAATACCCATTAGGGTGTGGGTGGAGGCGATTCAAACTGATGTCACTGGCTTCACATCCCATTCTAGCTATTATGCCGCCCCTTCTATGAAGCCTAAGTTAGACAGCAAAAAATATACACATAAAAAAAATTATGTTACGCACCAAATTTGTGTTTGCCTAGTCTGCCTCTATTGTAGCACCTGCCTTGGATAATAATGCGAGAATAGTTTAGGTCTCTCCTTTAAATTCAATTTTACAGACGATAACAATTTAACGGACCATTATGGTGAAAAAATACATGGGGCTCCATGTATGAAGCAGCGTAAGCATAAGCACATGTAAGCCTGCTTCCCTCAATGTAAGAAGTAGTGGTCATTAAAGGGACATAAAACAGGTTGATATGGGGGGGGGGGAGCGAGCGGCCGACCATGAATAAGGCTCCACATCTCAGGTCAGTCAAAATACCCTGGAACAACTCGGATGAGACCAGGAAAGCACAAAAAAGGCATCCTCAATAACTGGAGATACACAGGGGCACGATCGATGTGAGATCCAACGTGGATACAGCTCACACACACAGATAATGACTGTGGCCTGTAAAATTACAACAGAGGAGGCTCTGGCACTCACCCAAAACACTGGAGCCATACCGAACAGTGCTTGACGCTGATTACAAAGAGAGTGGAAGCCGAAATACAGTGCGGCAAGTATCAGGGGTAATGTAAGTTGAAAAGCCCTATAAATACCATATATGAGATGAAAAGCTAAATTACTGATGGTCGGCATAGGAGGTAGGCACTATACTTAGCCGGAGTGTATGACAAAGTCTGGGCTGAAACCTCACCCAGGCAAAATAAGAGAAAACAGACTTATACTGTTAGCATGGAGAAAGAACCACCATGAGGTTTGATAGATGATACATCATTTTGTCTAACTCAACCTTTTCTTACTTACAGGTATTAATACCCAGTTTGTCAGACTAATAATCTTGAATGTATGAATACCTTTAGTTGTTTGTATCCTAAACAACTAAAGGACAACTTGGTTTGTTTTCGTTATATAAGTTTTTGTATAACAAAAGTTACTCTAGTTGATAGCGGTGCTGCCAGATGGCGCCTACACAGACATGGAGAGCTCTGTGCGCATTCAGGCCGTCATTATGGCACTTACTGGAGAGAACTCTGCAGCCAGATCACATTGGTGGGTGCAGCGGGAGGCCCTGAGAAGGAAGACTGACTCTGCTGCGATCTCCCTGCCGATCAGGGTTAACAAAGACTCAGGTATGAACTCGGCTCTACAAGTAGCTGTCCGGGCTCCGGAGGGCACTCACTGCCGTAATGCCCGCGTGAAAGTGGGTGTCGGGTGAAGTTCCCAGCATGGTAGGAATCAGGGACTTGTGGGCTCGGCATAGTACAATGCAGCATAATAAAACAACTGGCTTTCGCACGATATGCCCTCTGGAGTTTATGACTGTGGCACTTTAATGATAACTGTAAAGTTTGAAGATGAAGCCCACCATGTTACAATATATGCTATTGGACTCCCGCAGACTGTACCAGTTTTACTGTAACTATTCTTTTGATTGTTGTGTTGTGCTTAACTTGCGTGTCTCTGAGAACCAGACTACATAAGTATAGATGTCGAAGTGTAAGCATGTACATATAGCTCCCTCTATAAAATGTGAATGAATATCTAAGGTTTCCATGTTGTGCAGGATAATATCTGTATGCTATTTTGTTAAATGTGTGCCTATTCCCCCCTTATATAAACCCCAGCATAACATACAATGGGTATCTTTATAGCAGATATGTGCTACTGCAAATGGGCTATATATGCCTTTTGGCTTAGTGGGAACGATATGCGTATGTATATAGTAGCCACTCAGCTGTCCCATGCCTGCTAATATTCCTGAGCACCACATTATATCTCTGGTTTTAGGAGCATGCTCCCCTCTCTTATAATGCTGCAGAGCACTAATGGACTTACTGTTCAAGTTTAATCTTTGTTCTCTTTATTTATTAATTTTCCCATTATTGATAGAGTTGCTTTAAATCCTGGCTTGTGGGCCAATAAATGGAGGAGTACGCTACTATTATATTAATTCCCCCCCCCCCCCCCCCATCACTTGTAACAAGTCTTTCCTACATACTCTAGATTGGTTCTTTAGGTCTCAATACAGGCAATTTACTGTGTCTACTATTTTCTGGGTATTCAAAGATTGCCTGGGTTAAAAGTTTCATTATTATGCAGGTTATCGCTAATGTTCAGTGTTTGTGTTCAACTATGTTTGCAGAGGTAACAGAGACCTGCTTCAATATAACACTTCGACCAGTTTACCGTGTCTAATGCTAAACTACATTAACTAAGAGTAATCTAAGTACATTGCTGTATTTCTATATTGTGATATTGTTTACAGATTCCCAATCTTGCCGCTAATCTATACACATGGACACTGGACTCTATGAAATTAGCTTTGTTTATGGGCCCTCAGTGACTGACTAATGTTTCTAGTCCCTTAAGCGGACCTGATTGCCTGGAGGTCATCACGATCTAACAATCTCAAAAAATTGTAAATGTAGGATGTTTTTTCATGATAGCATTGTGATAATTTCTTGATGCTTATATATATGCTTTGTGTATTCTATGCGACAGTCATCTGCAGGCCCAAAAGTGGTCTGTAGCTCACTAATCCCCTCAGTTAGTGTACAGTAAAATTTAGGGTCCAAAAGTGGCCTGAGCATTTATGGAGGGGCAAAAATAGAGGGTGGTGGTGAGGTTGCTCCCCAGTTTGCCTATTATACTGTGAGATTCTCATGTTAAATGTTTTATATGCATATGTTTCATTGAGTAACCTGTATGCTGTATACTTTATTACCCTCAATAAAAATATTTAAAATGAAAAGTTACTCTAGTTTAAATACAACATTGTGTTTAACTCGTTCTTTCTTAGCTTACTGAACCTGCAATTCTGTAGGTTGGATGATGGATTATTTAGAGAATTTTCATTGCATATGTTTCTATGTAACAAAATTATTAACCTAGTCTGAGTAATTGTATTATCTGATAAGCTAAAAGCAAATATATTAATTGACTGATTGCATTTATATCAGCACAAGACCTCAGGAAAAATGATTTAAAACATGCACATATTTCATCTCAGAATGTTATTGTTAAGATCACCCCTCCCCAGAAGGTATTGAAAAGCGTAACAATCTAAATCTTCACCCCCCTTCTTACCCTTTTCTTGTTGACTATATTGTGTAAAGCAGTTATTTAGGATCAGTATTATCACATTAAATATAAAATTTAAGAACAGGGAAGACCGACCTGTTAAAAAGTTCCCCACACTAATACCCCTCTTTTAAAAATTGTAATAGATTAACTAGTGCAATAGTTCGTACTTCTATATACCAGTCATATAGGAGTACTATATCCCCTTTCTATATCCCTACCCTAATTGCATCATACACTACTCAATGACCCGTAACCTGCCTTTTTTTTAACACTGCAATACAATGACGAATCAAGGATATGAAGGACCAATACGCATAGCCACCCAGAATGTAAAAGGGTTTTTATCAGCTGAAAAGCGATCAGCTGAAAAGCGATCTATATAACAATTGGATATTATTTTTATCCAGGAAACCCACTTTAAGAAAACAAATGAACCCAAATTAGCAAAAAGATACATCGATCAGCATTATTTTAGTTCAGGCCCAACTAGAAATAACAGTGTTTGCATTTTGTTTAAATGTAATACCCCCTTTGAACTATTACAGAAATTCTGTGACAAAGAAGGAAGAATATTGATCCTTGTAGGCCTGTACTATGGCAAACCCATTACAATTGCAAATATATACGCCCCAGTGAAACCTTGTCCGTCCTTTTTTCATTCAGTTACCTGTCAGTATATTTATAAGAATCTTAGTAGTACTCTCCAAATAATATGTGAGTATATGGCAGGGTTATAACTGAATATATTTAACAATCTTTCTTTAAACTAAACCCACAATCAAAAATGCATATACTAAGACAATAAAATTTATATAAATACCTGAATTCTTTATTATTAGTAAATATCTATGAACACATTGAAATATATTTGTAGGGACCAGAATATGAATCAATATTATACCCGTTTAAAAACTATTAAAATATGCTATGTAAAATTTATAAAAGTTTACCCTTAAAATTAGCCTTACTCAAAACAGCCTTTCATTCAATCAACACAATGAGACTAAAGTATAAATCACTGAACCTTCAGACTGATACAATGCTATGCAAAATTTATAAAAGTTTACCCTTAAAATTAGCCTTACTCAAAATAGCCTTTCATTCAATCAACACAATGAGACTAAAGTGTAAATCACTGAACCTTCAGACTGATACAATGCTATGCAAAATTTATAAAAGTTTACCCTTAAAATTAGCCTTACTCAAAACAGCCTTTCATTCAATCAACACAATGAGACTAAAGTATAAATCACTGAACCTTCAGACTGATACAATTTTAACAGTGCTTAGTTAAACAATAGGACAATATATATATATATACTCAGCTATTCAGCTACAATTGATTCTAATACAATTATAATTAGGATACTAAAAATACATATTCTTAGTGTAAACAGTTACTTTCAATGTCTATTTATTTAAACTGGAACCAATTCTTAGTTACTTATAATTAAAACCAATTCTAAGATATATATATATATATATATATATATATATATACTATATTTTGCACAAATCAGTTACTTAGCATACAAAAGATAACTTAACCCTATACAGGACTAAGAATATAAACAAAAATACAGAATGCTCTCTTTAATCTATCTACTGTAATTTAAACTGCAGTGACTATGCATATATTTGTGTTAAAATATTAATTGCAACCTTTTTTTTTTATATATATATTCGTTACCAAAATGACCAAAATCGATATTTCAGTTACCAAAAACTCCTTGTTTCATCTCAGAAGACAGATAAGTAAATTTTTGCAATCAATGAGAAAAGGCAGTCAGCTTGCTTAGAATGATTGTATTTCATAAGCCCAGCAGCAGTTATCACTCAAAGTTAGCAGCCTCTGTCCTTTTTCCCTTTCTTGCCTTACTTATATATGTTTTCACTCATTTATGAAACCATGTGGGTGGCCCTACGGAAGCTGATCATCCCATTGGTTACCTGGGAAGTCTGACCGGATTGGCCCTAGACTTGGCATGGTCACCATGGAAACGCATCTTTTAACAGTTAAGTCCCTTGACTATCATACTGGATTCCGGCCATCGGGGGCAGCAGACAAAACAACAGATTCATTTAACCATTTTAACCTTCATGTTTGCTAAATTTTAAATATCCCATATATTGATTATGTAACATCATCATAATTTCTTGCATTAATTACTTATAATATTAATTATAGGTTGGGTAGTATCACATCATTTTTCTGATTATTTTAATATGAAACATCATATATCTTAAATATTATATTATATTAAAGTAATTTATATTCCTAACTGATTAGCTTTAAATTCGTTTAAAATGTCACCAGTATCCTGGCATTTATATATAAACAGAGCATATTTCACATTTCTAACAAATTCGGAATGCATGAATCTTGTTATCATACGTCTAAAAATAAAAAAAATAAAGAGATACAAGGGTTATTATTCTGACATAGTTAAACATTTTAGACCGACTAAAATAGTCATCTATCAAGCTAAGCGAATACTCATGTAATATTAGAAAATTAGACAATCTCCCAAATTTCTATATTCATATATAATATGTTGTCGGAATATATGTATATATATATATATATATATATATATATATACATACACACACATGTATTAATTTCTATGCTGTCTGTTAACAATGGGTTTATTGCAATTGCCATTTAATCTATTACCAAATTTTAATCCATCTCCCATATATATTTATATTCATTTCTATGCAGTGTTCAAAATTATACAAAATCCAGCAGACCATAGATTGTTATATAGTCATTTAAACTTTCATTTAAACATGTGTCTCTGCTGGTCAACTTTCAATGACACAGCAGGGATTATTTTGCATTCCAATGTAAATGGTTAAAGTTCTCACAAAATATGTCACCTGAAACAGACTTATGGACTCCTTCTGTGAGGAGTAGGAAGTTTATCACACATTTCCAGGTAGTAAACATATGGTCTCTTGAAATGGCTTAATGGTCTTATACTATCTCAAACCATAAAACTCTGTATATAGTTAAATAAACATGGTCATTTTACAAGCCTGTGCTAATTACCAGTTCCTTTTTAAACAAATTATTCTTCCTTGAAGTTTTCACCTCCAGCTAGGGAGCAAATGCTGTGTTTTAAAGTTTCGGGAGACATCCTGGCTGTATTTAAGTATTGAGATGTGTATTCAAATCATGTGGGTTTTTGAGTTAAATCCTGACATCAGAATTGCAACCCTATTTTAATAATATCTGATAAAAATATGGTTTCATACATAAACACATTCCTCTGTCCTATTTACATATAATTATATATATGTCATTTACCTGTACCCTGACATACCAATAAATTACTTAACATCTCAAAAGATCCGATAATAGTGGGAGGAGACCCAGTTTTAGACACATCCATAGGTAAATCCTATCTCCGCTACACACAAATAAAAAATAATAATGCATTACTAAAATCACTAACTCTATTCAACACTTGGAGAACTGTACACACCACCCGAAAAGACTACACATTTTTCTCCCATTCCCAACACTCCTACACCAGATTGGATTATATTCTATGTGATCAAGCATTTTTAACAAATCTGATAGACTCAAAAATTTCACACACTTCATGGTCGAGCCATAGCCTGGTAATGATGACTTTTAAATGGTCAACTAAACCCAAAAACAGATTAAATTGGAGACTCAATGAACATATTCTCACAGATACTACTATTCTATAAAAAATTAGCAAGAATACAGAAGCGTACTTTGCATTCAATGACCCTATAGACACCAATATAATAAATAACTGTGAAGCATATAAATGCTATATTAGAGGAGTTATAATTCAACTCACTGCTAAAATAAATAAGCAAAGCTCTTCTTTATTTACATCCTTAACTAATAACCTATCATCTGTAGAACAAATTCATAAACAAGACCCAAAATCCTCCCAAAAATTAGGTGACCTAATCACGACCAGAGATAACCTAAACAAATTTCTCGTAGAAAACACCCAAATGTGAGCTCTCACTTCAACAGCAAAATTTTATCCTGAAAATAATAAGGTGGGACGAACGCTAGCTAGATTTCTTAAGAAAAAAGACTTAATTCACTTATTAAATCTATCGCACATCATGAAGATATAGCCAAAAGCTTTGTCCCTTATTACTCCTCATTATACAATCTATTTCATCCGAATGAAGAAGAGAGGCATACTCTGCTAGACTCTTATCTTTTCTCCATTAATGTTCCAATGGTCCAGGAAGACGACGTACACATAATAGATGCACCAATAACAAGAGGTACTAAATACAATTAAATTTCTCCCAGCAGGGAAATCTCCAGGCCCTGATGGACTTACCGTTAAATTTTACCAGTTACTCCGAAGCCACATTAGCCCCCAAATGCATGCTCTATTTCAATCTATAGATCAAGGTAATACATTTTGGCAATCACTTCTAGAAGCTATGATCACAGTCATTTCCAAACCTGATAAGACCAAACACCAAGTTAGTAACTATATACCAATCTCCCTTATAAATATGGATATAAAAATCTATGCAAAGATTCTTGCCAATTGCCTTAACACACTCATTCCAGATTTAGTGCACTCTGACCAAGTGGGAATCGTAAGAGGTTGCGAGGCTAAAGATAACACCATAAGAGTGTTACGCGCTCTCCAAACAGCCTTTGATCAAAATAGCCTCTTTGTTCTTCTTTCTACTGATGTCGAAAAGGCATTGACGGGTGACTGCATTTAATGTGGTTGACCCTGTCAAAATTCGGAATTTCTAACAAATTTATAACGAGAATGCAGGCATTATATAATAACCCCCAAGCCAAAATCAAAATCAATAATACTATCTCCCAATCCTTTACTATATCTAACTGTACCCGTCAAGGATGCCCGTTGTCTCCTTTACTGTTTGCCCTAATGGTTGAAATCTTAGCAACCCAGGTCAGAAATAACCCAGCTATCCAAGGTGTCTCCTACGGAAATATATCTAAAAAATGTCTTCTGTTTGCAGATGATATTATTTTCACTTTACAATCACCTTCTTCCTCCTTACCAGCATTAGTACAGACACTTGAAGAGTGGGGGGCGTGGGGGTGGGGGCTAAAAGGTATCTAACTTTTCTATAAATATGTGAAAATCCGGCTTATCCCCATCAATATAGACTCTAAATAGATAGAATATATATCACAAAATACTACCTTTCCAATTACTGGATCTATCAGGTATTTGGGATTGAATATCCCCGAAAATCCCTGAGATCTATATCTAGAATGGATAACTATGTAAAACTCCAAGCTGATATATATAACAATTGGCACAAACAAGGCCTTCTATCTTGGATAGGACGCATCAACACAATTAAAATGATGATCATCCCTAAATATTTATATATTTTTCAGACTTTACCAATCCCTTTACCACGTAAATACTTATCGACCCAACAGATAATGTTAAAGTCCTTTATTTGGTCATATAAAAAACCAAGGGTATTGCGTCATACCATTTATTTAAGAAAAGAGGACTGAACATGCCTAACTTAATACATTATCATAAAGCAGTACACCTTACACGAATAATTGCATGGAATCATAATCCACCATCAAAACTCTGGATTCATATAGAAGCTAGTATAGCAAATCTCCCACAGATGAGATATGTCTGCTGGATCCCTAACTCAACTAGACCAAAACAACTTAAAAATAATAAATTCATCAGGGCTACACTAGAAATATGGGACACCCTCCCTAGTTAAATACTCCAACAATCTTTCCACAACGGTCTCACCCCTAACACCATTACTAGGCCATCACCTCTTTTTTAATCAGAATCCTTTCAAATATGACACAGAGAATATATTACATAAAAACTTACCCCTATTCCTAATTACTGATCAAACCCAGGCAAATAAAGGCAAATACTACGAGACGAATTAGGATCGCCATTCCATAGCTGGTATTCCTATTTTCAAATCTGACATACAATAAACAACAGTCCACACAAGCAAAACATTATTCACCCACTTAAACCATTTGAAGTTATATGTTTAAACTCTGGCATAAAGAAAACTCATCTTTCCATATCATATAAAATACTTAGAGGCTCATCCTCATGTAAAAAACCAACATATAATCCTAAATGGGAATTAGAACTTCAGAACCAATTCACAGATGAGACTTGGAAGCGAGGATTCAAAATGACTCATTCCGCATCTGTGTCATAAATAATAGCAGAACTCAACTATAACATTTTAACAAGTTGGTATCTCACTCCTCAAAGAATGCACAGAATATTTACTGGGGCAAATTCAAGCTGTTGGGGGCACTGTGGGGAAATAGGTACACACACACATTTGGTGGTCGTTCCCAAAGCTAAAATCTTTTTGGTCTCAAATAGAACATTGTATTAATAACACGATAAACTACGAACTCTCCCTCACCCCTGTTAATGCACTTCTTAATCATATTCCATATGTAGGATACACAATACGCACAAAGTTATCACAACTAATGTTATCTTGTGCCAAACGCTTAATCCCCCGACTCTGGAAACAACAACAACCACCAACATTCACTCAGTGGATATCCGAAATGAGCCACACTCTTTCTTTAGAGAAAATACATTACTGTTATAATGGTAAACAAGATAACATATTGGACATCATTTTTATTTGGGAGCAAAGACCACAAATGTAGTTGCAAAGACACTAACTATCTTGGGTACTGACTAAGTGTTAATAGAGATTTCGTCTTGTAACAGGTATATTCATGGGTAGATGGTGGGTGATGCATATTTTCCTTTCCTTCTTCCCCTTTTCCTTACAGTCACCCACTCAAAAATGTGGTTGTTAGTGTAATGGAATATAAGGATTGTTTCTGTTTCAATGTAACTTATTTTTCCTTCTTTTTAATCATAGTCAACTGTTTCACCATAATAAAAATTATTTGAAAAAAAAACAAAAAAAACAGGTTGAGATCTGTGCATATCCTAAAAGGGCTAATTAATTAAAAATTGTTTGCATAAAAAAATCTTTAAAATAATTTAAAAAAATAATCAAAATTAGATTACATAGCTAAGCTGTCTGGAGAAGCCAACCACCCCTCCCCTTATTAGTGTTTTAGACCCAGGCATTGTATTTCAACTGAGTTCACAGGCATTGCCCAAGCAGATAATCCCTATTCACTTTTGCATTCTACCAAAGCAACAATAGAGATAGAAACAGCCGTATAAGGAAATGTGTGGGGGAAGTTAGAGCTTTACAATTTCGGAAACTTAAAAGAAAAGGTTAATAGCAAGGCATTGCAGTATAAATTTACAGGTAAAGTAATTAAAGTACATATTATTATATTTTGTCTCTATCCCAACTTGTTTTATGTCCCTTTAAACCACTGCTTCTTAAACTCAAGCCACCTCTGAGGCAGCGAAGAGAAATCACCCCGAGCTCGCTCCCTCTGCGTGATTGACATGTATTAACTGGCGTGCGGACAAGCTTCTTGTTGTCTGCACGTCTTAGCTGCATACGGGCAGCAAATCTGTTCATTCACTGCTCGTTGCATCATTACACAATCCGATAAGTATGCATTGCACGCCCCTCTCTCGCATGACCAATCGCCCGGAGAAGGGGCGTGCAATGCATACTAATCGATAGTGTATAATATGCCAGTTAACACATGGGGGCCGATTTATGAAAGTGTGTGCGGACATGATACAATGTAGTGCATCTTGTCCGCCACACATTGATAAATGCCGACAGCATACGCTGTCGACATTTATCATTGCACCCCCTGCAGATTCGCGGTCAATCAGACGCTAGCAGGGGGTGTCAATCAGCCCGATCTTTATAGGATCGTGCGGATTGATGTCCGCAGCCTCAGAGCAGGCGGACAAGTCCTTAGACCGCTGCTTCATAACTGCTGTTTCCGGCGAGCCTGAAGGCTCGTGCGGAAACAGCAGTATCAAGTTCCATTCGGAGCTTGATAATTCGGCCCCATGGAGGCCATGCTCTCATTCGTGTAAGCACATCATTTAATCACTATCAAACTCTGCAAATCAACTTGTCTAAGCATGGCAAAGGGTTTCATCACATATCTAAAGTTCAACTCTAGAGCCGCAAAGAATTGCTGGTCCCTTGGGAAAACTGCTGTTGAAATAAACAGCAGTGTCAGTCGTAAAAACCCAACTGTGCAACTAGTGCTGCTGACTGGGTCAGTGCCAGTTTTCCACTGGGATCAGCAGTTCTCTGTAGCTCCAGAGTGTTTGTTTACTATGTGTTTAACCCCTTTGCTGGGGTAAAACACAATGATTGAAGGGGTGGCTGCTGAGAAAATGACATGTTCTAATGGATGAGCGTATGTAAATTTGTTCACTATAATAGCCCTTTAATAAAACACTATTAACAAGAAATTAAGCTTTGCTAACTATGGACTAGATTACAAGTGGCACACTTTTACTCGCACACTAACTGCACTAAAAGTTAGCGCGAGTATTACAAGTTGATAGTAAAAAGTTAGCGTGCAAAAGAAAGTTTGATGAATGCTAACTTCTACCATAGTCTTCAGTGGGTCGCACTGTTAAAAAAACTTGTGCACTAACCCAACACTGCATTAGACCAACTGCGCTAAAGCCGAAGGTAGTTCTGAATATATTAATATTCCAATGTTCTTCACATAGAAGAAAATATTCTTTTTATTTTAAAATATTATATATACCTATATATACCTATATATATATATATATATATATATATATATATTATATATATATATATATATATATATATATATATATATATAGTTATGAATATACAGATATATACATAGATATACTGTATATAGAAGTAAATATTTAAAAATAAAAGGAACATTTTCTTCTAAGGGAAGAACATTGGAATGTTAAAGGGACATGCCACCCAAATATTATCTTTAATTATTTAGAAAGAACATGCAATTTTAAACAACTTTCCAATGTACTTCTATTATATAATTTGCTTCATTATCTTGATATTACATGTTGAAAAGCATATATAAATAGGCTCAGAAGCTGCTGATCGGTGGCTGCACATAGGTGCCTTGCGTAATTGGCTCACCCATGTGCATTGTTATTTCTTTAACAAAGGATATCTAAAGAATGAATCAAATTAAAATAGAAGAATATTGGAATGGTAATTAAAATTGTATTCACCATCTGAATCCTGAAAACAAAACTTTGGGTTTTATGTTCTTTTAAATATTTCTATTCAAAACACAGAAATGAATACAAATTATTTTTCATGTTTAAAGGTATTTGAGTGGAAAGGGCTCCAAAGCGTAAATATATGTCCCTGCTTTATCCATTCAAAGTATAAGGGCACACTAAAAAAGTTTCAGTGCTTTGGTTAAAATATTTAACCCTTCATTTGTAATACCAGATTTTGTGTTATTGTTTGTACAAGGTTGTGCAAAAGATAATGCACCACTATTCACTTCTGACATGTACCACTGTTCCTAAGCTATAAAGTGAATGTATATATTTTTTCTAATTTCATATGCCCTATTTACTTAAAGGGACACTGATCCCAAATTGTTTCTTTCATGATTCAGATAGAGCATACAATTTTAAAGCAACTTTCTAATTTACTCCTATTATCAATTTTACTTTGTTCTCTTGGTATCTTTATTTGAAAAAGCAGGAATGTAAGCTTACGAGCTTCATTGATTGGTGGCTACATTTATATACCAATTAGCAAGCGCTACCCAGGTGCTGAATTAAAGTTGGGCTGGCTCGTGAGCTTACATTCCTACTTTTTCAAATAAAAATACCAAGAGAACAAAGAAAAATTGATAATAGGAGTTAATTAGAGAGTTGCTTAAAATTGCATGTTCTATCTGAATCATGAAATAAACATTTTGGGTTAAGTATCCCTTTAAAATAAAGAGTTGTGCACACAACAATCAAAACTGAATATCACCCATTGAAAACACATTAGGAGCTTATGAATTGCATGCTTTTATTGTCAGAACTTCCCTGAGATGCTCCGGATTGAAGTATATCCTGTAGTGCTACCATTCAGGGTGAATGGTAGTGCTGAAGTGATTACTGTTAAATGTCCTGGTTAGCCTTAGGAATAGCTATGATTTTACTAGAGTGAATACCACATGCTTGTGCTACAACCATTGTATAATGTATATCTTCATCATGAGGGCAATTTACTGAGAAGCAGCTAAACCTAATATCTATCCTTGTATGCAGTGTTGTGCAAGTGTAAGATATATCTTTTTTGGGGGGAATTATGATACATTCTAGGTAAGGAAGTTTTTGAACACATCATGACTACAGATTTGAATGCAAAAGTATAGTGCTATAATTAGAAGCTTAAAAACTGATATAAAATACTAAGATATATGAAAAGTGGAGTGTCATGATTCAAGGGGACATAGTAGCACAAGCTAATTTATTATACCATCGTAGAACTCATGTGTTTAATTTAAAGGGACAGTATACTATAAAAATGTTTTTCCCTTATTGTGTTTCCATTTACTTTTTTTACCAGCTGCAGAGTATAAAATATATGAGATTTGCTTCTTTAAGGGCTTATTTGTGTCTATGAATTAGCTGATTTTGTGTTTTGAAGCCACAACCTAATAAAATGGGTTGAGCTTGTAGGTATAATCAGATCTCATTACTTTATCACATTGTGTATATATACCTGCTTATTTATCTTATATCTGTCCATAAACCAATCATCAATACTTGGAGAGAACAATGAAAACGTAGCATTGTATTGTCTTATCTCTTCTACAACCCACTGGGAGTGTAATTTCTTCTACTGGCTGTGTTAACACAGCTTGACCTGGGGGCCAAATACTTTCAGGATGGGTGAGGATACTACAGGCTAAATAAACTATTTAAAATGCCAATATAAGGGCAATGAAAATACTTGTAAACAATTTAATACACTCCAGCAGGTAAAGTGGATAATTGGGAACAAATTAAAGGGGAGAACATTTTTGAGTAAACCGTCCCTTTAACTTTTGCAAAGGTGATAAACACATAGGTATGGTCCCACAAGCACTGCAGCTACCAATCTTTACACAGCTGGTGACTGGCAAGGTCATGCTTCTGTCACTGATTGGCTTACCAACTATTTCCTGCTCCGGGGCAGCAGTTCTCTTCTGCAGCTGAATAGAACCTTATCTATGTGTTAATCTACTTTGGTGAGGCCAGTGAAATGATAAGGGCTAGTGGCACCTCTTGATGAATTTTGCGCACTTTCACTGTAAAATACCTTCTCATCCATAAGAAATATGTGGCTCACTATTCCAATCCCTGACACTATTTTTCTTGTGACAAAGCATATTTTTCTTGATTGCTGTATTCATCCCGCACAGCTCAAGGTAGTTTGGTGATATGAATCAGTTCGGAATATACCAGTCTTCAGTCTTGTCCTGTAGCATACATAGGGAAGGATATTTCCTTTTGTTCTGATGTTATGGGGCCGATTTATTATGATGCAGGCGGACATGATCCGCTGTAGCGGATCATGTCTGCCTGACATCGCTAAATGTCAACAGCGTACGCTGTCTGCATTTAACATTGCACAAGCATTTCTAGTGAACTGCTTGTGCAATGTAACCCCCCGCAGATTCGTGGCCAATCAGCCGCTAGCAGGGGGTGCCAATCATTCCGATCATATCAGATCGGGATGATTGCTGTCCGCCGCATCAGAGGTGGCGGATAAGTTAAGGAGCCACGGTCTTTGGACATTTGCAGCATGTTAAATAGGCCCCTATGAGTCCTTTACTTTCTCATGGGGAAACCAATAAGCAATTTAGGGCTAGATTACAAGTGGAGCTAAGTAGCAACTAGCGCTCAGAAAATTAACCAAGATTAGATCTCTGGTCTAAAAGTGCCCCAAATGCCCTAAAATTAGAGGGCATTATAGTTTTTTATTAACTAATTTTAAAAAACGACTGCACTAAGCAGTTTGGGGTCTTTAAAGTTAGCAGGTGTTTAACTGCATTGAAAAATTGCCTTTGCATTGCAGTCTATGGGAACTGCATGTTCCCAGTAAATATATATGCTTATATACATATATATTTATGTATTAATATGTGTGTGTGTATATATATATATATATATATATATATATGTATATAAGCATATACATATATATTTAAAAATATATATTTAAAAATGTTGCAATCACTGCACACCTTACCCCATTTGCAGCATTTTATGACAGATCGAGGCTCCCATTGGAGACTATGGAAGCACACTCTCGTGAGCACAATGCTTCCTAGCAATGCAAATGTGAGATTGCGTTCTCATTGCACTTAACTTGTAATACCAGCACACATTAACATGTGCTGATATTACAAAGTGGAGCGCTGTTTAGCGCTCCACCTGTAATCTAGCTAGCCCTTAATTGGAAACAAAACAATAAACGAGAAATTGCCATGTTTCAGCTAGTCACAGCATATTGGTATTGAACCCACTAGTTAAGCTGTGAATGAGGCTACACCCATAAATTAAGTGAACAATGCCGGTAGCAAGGAACACAACAAGCAATGAAATACACTTCAACTGGAAGCTGGATACAACAGGACAGATAATTATGTAGCAGTTTAACCAGTAAGTAGATATTCATTTAAATAGTAAATAGTAAATAGCAAGAAAAGAGAAGTGCTGCTAGACTTGAGCTGTCTGGTTATACAAGAACAGTCCAGTATATGAGAAACAAGGGAGAAGGAACAAGAAGTACTGCAAGGCTGAAACAAACTTTACACAATGCTAAGACCACAGTTCATCAAGCAAATCAGAACGCACATTACTTTTATATTCAAGAAGAAGGAAATTAAATTTAGCAATTTATAAAAAACATAAAAAAGTCTGGAGGAAACACAAGGGACATACAATTAATTAAATAAAGGGTCAGTCTACACCAGAATTGTTATTGTTTTAAAATATAGATAATCCCTTCTGTAAGGATTCCAGTCCTGCTTTTACCTTTTGCCTCAACTCACCTTCCTCACCTGTACTAAGGCATCACCCCGCCCCAAACAAGTGCTTAGTTGTTGAGTATTGTTTGCTAAAACCAGTGCTCTGTTTCTTATAAGCTACATTCCTATCAAGAGAAGTTTTACTTCTACTAATTTATCATTTGGATTACAAATACCAGCTGCAGTTTGGTCTCATACAGGGACTAATAACAACTAGTCTCATTCATCCTGAAGTACTACTATTCCAAGAAGTATTAATATATTTCAACTCTACATCTCTACAGGAATTGCTACTTAATTTCCAACAGGACTATTCTACCTACTCCCGCTACGGTATTTGTATCAAATCTAATTTACCTTGGATGCCTAAAGTAACGGCTAATTTCAAATATCATGTTTTATTTTGAACTATTCTAAATTGACTTGTCTCTCAGTCATTACTGTTATTTGCAACGTATGTTTCATGTTAATGATATAAACTTTCTTTGATTCATTTACATACCGGACAGTAACGGACTTTAAGTGACGTCACACAGCTTCACTCATCTCAGCGTGTCATACAGCTCCTTACAACTCAGCGTTTCTCACAGCTCCTATTACACTAACTGGTCTGTGTTCAGATATCCACGCTGCAATCATTATTCAGAGTGCTGTGTCTCGCAGCAGGTCACGCCCCTGTCAGCACCTGCAGTCGGTGTGTCTCATATCTCTCACGCTTCAGTGCTTATTACAATGAATACTATCTCTCTCATTTGGGCTTGAGCTGTACCAATGTCAAAAGTTGTTATTAATACTAATACTTATTTTCAGACTCTTAATTCTTATATGGTATAACAATAATATATAACCATATAAAGACTTACTGCCTTCCTTAATAAAAATCGCTCTGAGTAAAACAGTCTATGCTGATATAACAGCCTGTACTTCAGTTGTGAAACAAATATAATTTATTTAGACTCTGCAGTTGTGATTCAAATAACCAAGGAACCTGATATAACAACTAAGCCATATATAATGGATCCAGCAGAGCTTCCTCAAATTGTTTATAATTTAACACAAAGAGTAGACCAACTTAGTCAAGCCTTTAGAGAGTTACAATTAGAAAATGAAACTTTAAGAAAAGTAATAAAAGACACTGTCTCTACTAAACAGAGCCTTCCAGACAATCTGTCAGAACCATTTATTGCACCTCCAGATTTTTTCAATGGAGATAGGAATTTATACCGTCAATTTAAAAATGCTTGTCTGCTTAATTTCACCCTTAAACCTAGAACATACCCAAATGATAGGGTTAAAGTCCTTACAATGATAAGCTATTTAAGAGGTGAACCTCGCATTTGGGCAGACACTCTCTTTGAGACAAATAATCCAGTTCTCTCATCTTTTTCATCTTTTCTGGATATCATGGATGAATTATACTATGATTCTAACCTACAGTATACTGCTGAGAAAAAGATGAGGAACCTAAAACAAGGTATCAAACCTGTTGAATGCTACATAACAGAATCCAAGCAATATTCCATTGACTCTCAATGGAACGCCATTGCCTTAAAAAACCAGTTCAGGCTTGGACTCTCTGACGCAGTAAAAGATGAATTAGCCCAAACTGAGTTGCCTGAAACATTGGAAGGTCTTATGAAGCTCAGCAGGCAAATTAATAGGAGATTACGTGAAAGAAGATTTGAACGTCAATACCCTGAAATTGTTTACAAGAAGGATAAGGTTCTAAACCATCCCACTTCTAACAGTTCTCCTACTGGTTCAATTGGTGCTGAAGCAATGGATATAAGTTATATTAGAGGACCTCTAACTCCTGAAGAACGCATCAGAAGGAAGACTAGATGCCTCTGCATGTATTGCGCATCCTCATCTCATACTCTAAAGGATTGCCCCTCCTTGCCACAGAACAAGAAGAGTAAGTACCATACCAATCTTTCTCTCCAGTTAAAACATAACAACTCTCTTCATTGTTCTTTAATTCTTTCTCTACAGTGGGCAAATAAGCAAGTGACCATTCCAGCCATCTTGGATACAGGAGCACAAGGAAACTACATAGACAGTTCTCTGGTTTCAAAAAATAAAATACCATTGATAAAAAAGTTGTCTCCTATTTTCCTTCGTGTGGTTGATGGCTCTGAGATATCATCAGGGCCGATTACACATCACACCATTCCGCTCTCTGTTACCACATTAAAAACACATCATGAACATCTCACCTTTGATGTAATCACTTCTCCATTATTCCCAATAGTACTTGGGCTAGCTTGGTTACAGCTACACGAACCTGATATTAATTGGAAGTCCTTAAATGTTCAATTAAATTCTGATTTCTGCCAACAGACTTGCCATAGAACCTTTTTTCACAGTTTATCCTCCACATCAGAAACTCTGATACCAGAAATGTACAAGCAGTTCTCTGAAGTCTTCAGTAAGAAGGAAGCAGACACCCTTCCCCCACACAGAATCTATGACTGCCCTATTGAATTGAAACCTGGAACCACACCACCTATCGGACATTTATACCCACTTTGTCAACCAGAACTGGATCATCTGAAGACTTACCTAGATGAAAATCTAAAGAAAGGGTTTATCCGTCCTTCGGTTTCTCCTGCTGGAGCAGGAATGTTTTTTGTGCGGAACAAAGACCAATCTCTTCGGCCTATCATTGACTTCAGACAATTGAACAAAATAACCATAAAAAAACGATACCCTCTCCCCCTCATTCCTGAACTCATAGAAAGACTCAGGCATGCTCAGATTTTTACTAAATTAGATTTGAGAGGGGCGTACAATTTAGTGCGTATCCGAGAGGGGGATGAGTGGCTTACCGCTTTTAGAACTAGGTATGGGTTGTTTGAATATCTAGTTATGCCCTTTGGCTTAACCAACGCACCCGCAACTTTCCAGTTCTTTATTAATGACATTTTCCATGATCTCCTTGACACATGTGTTGTTGTCTACCTAGATGACATTCTAATTTATTCCACAAATCTAGAAGAACATATCAAACATGTTAGTTGGGTTTTAGCAAGACTCCAAGTCCATCGGCTCTACGCCAAATTGGAAAAATGTATTTTTCACACCAACAAAATAGAGTTCCTGGGTTACTCCATCAGCCCAAATGGGATTCAAATGCAAGATAACAAAGTGGAAGCAGTAAAATCCTGGCCCACACCTTCAACACGGAAAGAACTACAAAAGTTTCTTGGCTTCAGTAACTATTACAGAAAGTTCATTCGCAATTTCTCAAAAATTGCGAAACCTCTGACTAAATTAACTAGTGCTAACTGCACTTTCCAGTGGACCAAAGAACAGGATGATGCTTTCAGCTTCCTGAAGAATTCCTTTTCATCTGCTCCCATTCTGAAATATCCTGATCCAAACCTTCAATATACCCTTGAGGTGGATTCTTCAGATTATGCTCTTGGTGCTGTCCTCTCCCAAAGACAGTCTCCTAAAGAACCACTACACCAAGTTGGGTTCTATTCAAAAATTATGACTTCAGCAGAGATCAACTATTCCATTGGGGACAAGGAACTTCTAGCCATTAAAAGAGCCTTTGAATTCTGGAGACACCTTCTTGAAGGTACCTCACTACCTATAGTGATTTACACTGATCACCGAATTTGGAATATCTACAAAATAACAAAACTTTATCTGGACGTCAAGTGAGATGGAGTCTCTACTTTAGTCGTTTCAATTTTCAAATCATGTACAGGCCTGGCATCAAAAAATGGGAAGGCAGATGCACTCTCTCGACGAGATTCAAGACCTGTACAAGAAGACTCTCCTACTAGCATTCTTCCCCCTACTCGTTTCCTTGCTATCCTTTCTCAACAAGATAAGGAATACCAATCTGATCTATCTTCAGAAGACCAAACCCTACTAGATAGTCTAAGCCTCCAGAATGGTTTTTACTTCCATGGTTCTAAACTATATATTCCAGAACGTTTCAGACAGAAAATAATCAAAGATCATCATGACCCTCCACTAATTGGTCATCCAGGTATCAAACGTACTCATGAGCTCATCGCCAGAAGTTACTGGTGGCCATCAATGAAAACCAGTATAAAGGAATATATACAACATTGTACAACCTGTACAGTATCAAAACCAGAAAGGAGACCTCCCTATGGCTATTTGATTCCTCTGGAAGTACCAGAATCTCCTTGGTCTCATTTGGGAATGGATTTTATAGTTGATTTACCACCTAGTTCCGGACAAACTACCATATTAGTTGTTACAGATCATTTTACTAAAATGGCACATTTTATTCCTTATCACGTTACCCACTTCCATTGAAACAGCATACTTATTTCTAAACCACATTGTACGATACCACGGGTTACCCTCCATTTTAACTACTGATAGAGGAACCCAATTCACTTCACGCTTCTGGAAAGCACTCACTAAAGCACTCCAAATTGATCAAAGGTTAAGCACAGCCTTCCACCCTCAGACTAACGGCCAAACTGAGAGGACTCAATCAGTGGCTTGAGCAATATCTACGTTGCTATTGCTCATATCATCAAAATAAATGGACTTCTTTTCTCTCTATGGCTGAATTTGCCTATAATAATACCATTAACAGCACTACAAATTACTCTCCCTTTTTCGCCAATTATGGTTTCAACCCAAGATTCACTATCCAAACGACCTCTACACATGATTCACCATCTGTTGATGTGTTGACACAAAACATAGCTGAAAATTTCCTACATTTACGTGATAACATCAAACAAGCTCAGGCTTCTCAGAAGAAATTCTATGATTTACGACGTAGAGCTTCTCCAAAATATTCCATAGGAGATTATGTTTGGTTATCTTCCAAAAACATTAAAATGCACTTACCAAGTAAGAAATTGGCTGGGTTGTTCCTTGGCCCATTCAAAATTCTACACATCATAAATGAAAATGCCGTCCGGCTTGACCTACCTGATTCTTTACCCATTCACCCAACTTTCCATGTATCATTATTGAAACACTACTTAGGAGATAAGCCTGATGCACCTCTTTTACCCCCTTCTCCTATTCAATTGGGCACTGATGTCTATGAAGTTTATGATCTTTTGGACTCAAGACATTATAATGGAGAATTACAGTATCTGGTCCGATGGAAAGGGTTCGCCCCAGAGGATGACACTTGGGAACCTCATGCACACATTAATGCTCCGAAGCTTATTGCTCGTTTCCATAGACGCTATCCAAGTAGACCTAAATTTCAACCCGTGGTCGGCTTGCTTGAGGGGGGGATCTGTAAGGATTCCAGTCCTGCTTTTACCTTTTGCCTCAACTCACCTTCCTCACCTGTACTTAAGGCATCACCCCGCCCCAAACAAGTGCTTAGCTGTTGAGTATTGTTTGCTAAAACCAGTGCTCTGTTTCTTATAAGCTACATTCCTATCAAGAGAAGTTTTACTTCTACTAATTTATCATTTGGATTACAAATACCAGCTGCAGTTTGGTCTCATACAGGGACTAATAACAACTAGTCTCATTCATCCTGAAGTACTACTATTCCAAGAAGTATTAATATATTTCAACTCTACATCTCTACAGGAATTGCTACTTAATTTCCAACAGGATGATTCTTCCTACTCCCGCTACGGTATTTGTATCAAATCTAATTTACCTTGGATGCCTAAAGTAACGGCTAATTTCAAATATCATGTTTTATTTTGAACTATTCTAAGTTGACTTGTCTCTCAGTCATTACTGTTATTTGCAACGTATGTTTCATGTTAATGATATAAACTTTCTTTGATTCATTTACATACCGGACAGTAACGGACTTTAAGTGACGTCACACAGCTTCACTCATCTCAGCGTGTCATACAGCTCCTTACAACTCAGCGTTTCTCACAGCTCCTATTACACTAACTGGTCTGTGTTCAGATATCCACGCTGCAAGCATTATTCAGAGTGCTGTGTCTCGCAGCAGGTCACGCCCCTGTCAGCACCTGCAGTCTGTGTGTCTCATATCTCTTACGCTTCAGTGCTTATTACAATGAATACTATCTCTCTCATTTGGGCTTGAGCTATACCAATGTCAAAAGTTGTTATTAATACTAATACTTATTTTCAGACTCTTAATACTTATATGGTATAACAATAATATATAACCATATAAAGACTTACTGCCTTCCTTAATAAAAATCGCTCTGAGTAAAACAGTCTATGCTGATATAATAGCCTGTACTTCAGTTGTGAAACAAATATAATTTATTTAGACTCTGCAGTTGTGATTCAAATAACCAAGGAACCTGATACCTTCATTATCCATTTCCCAGTTTTGCATAACCAACACAGTTATATTAATATACTTTTTATCTCTGTGATTACCTTGTAGCCAATTTGCACTGTTATGCTGAATCTTAAATACCTCCTCAAGCGTGAGCATAATGTTATTTATATTGCCCACATGAACTAACAGTCTCCTGTTGACAAAAGCAAATAAAAAAAACATGTGATAAGAGGCTGTCTGTAGTGACTTAGAATCAGACAGGAATTTAGAGGTTTAAATATTATAAAGTATATTAATATAACAATGTTGGTTGTGCAATGCTGGGGAATGGGTAGTAAAGGTGTTATCTATCTTTTTAAACAATAACAATTTTAGTGTTGACTGTCCCTTTAAGTCATGCAATGAAAGCACCAAAAATGAGGCTGGTGTAAGCAGAGTCAGAGTCATAGACAAGTATTCAATCATATGTAAAGGCTAATGTAAAGGTCAAAAGGAAGCAAGGGGTTATACACAGAAGTCAGTATACAAGCAAATTAAAACCAGAGAAATGCCAGACTGAATCAATACACAGGCCCAGGGCAGTGTGAGAGAAAGTAACACCTGTGGTCAATTGTGGGATCACAGTACAAAGCTATACATGAGTCAACATTTGATCACTGCTGTAGCTATAACCAGTAAAGGACCTATTTGTTGGCTGTGGTGTAAACATCTACCTATTTGTGATGTCGGTATATACTAGGTTTACAATATCATTTATTAATATCTTAGCAGTTGCCAACCAATAAAATATATAAATATATATATATATATATATATATATATATACACGTAACAATATATTTATTGAAATTAATATTTATTCCTTAGTTCATTGATTAGTTAGCTTTATAGACACATTGAATTATATTTATGCAGAAACTAGATTATGAATCAATTATACACGCTTATTCCATTACAATATTCTATACATCATATCATAAAAAAATATATATCTTTAAAAATTAACCTTACTCACAATAAATACCACAAATGAGAATCAAAGCACAGTCTATAATTATCCAGCTTAGTTCACTCCAATATTAGAATATGGACTATTAGCTTAAGAATGCTTAATTAATAACTACCAGAGATTTAACAACATTAACCAATTTATGTACAGTTCTGAAAGAGTTCATAGTAATAACTAACCTATAAATCTGGAGTGCAAAATCCTGCCTAGCAAATAAATTACTTAGCACTAAGTATGACTGGTTCTAATTTACGCAGGACTATGGATATAAACTTAAAAATACCAAAATATGCTCTTTAAATTACCAGCTGCAATCTAACTATAGCTGTAGAATACCTTTGTTAAATTCTATTAAATATAATAACATTATAGTGACTGTGTTCCAAAGGCAGCAAGATTAGCTCAGTCAAAATTCAGCAGCAAAGACCCCTTTTTCTCCTATGCATGAGCTTTTATCAAGTGATAAGCCCTCCTCTATTTTGTAATCATTGGTGAATATTCAGATACGCACTTACGGAAGCTTGTCTCTGATTGGCCACTGGGAATGTATGTGGTTATCCGACATTACCATCTCCTTTGGTTGCAATTCTTGCATAAACCACTAGATGGCAGCAGACAACTAGTCTCACCATCAATATTGCTAACAGTTTAATATCTAACTTTTATTTGTTAATTTTTTATTGATTTTACAACATGTACAATAACAGAATTGGAAAGGAAATCAGGACAAAAAGAAATAAAATACAATTATCAATATCACATATTCTTGACATGATAGTGATAACAGAACTATGTGTTTTTCCTTGTCCATATTACAACCATCTAGATTCTAAACAATCAAACTAGGTCACATTGACCCAACTTAGATCAAATCATAATGCTTTAATTAAATTTAATTGTATTGAGTTGCTGCTGCGCCACTTTTCCCTAGCTATTTCATTCCTCTCTCCCTCATCATCACATCAGTGTCTGAAGTAGTTTATATGGTTTAAATTACACCTAGGTTGTCCCCAGATACTCTTCCCACAAAAACACCATAGATTGGTAATCATCAATTCTGCTGGTTTGCTGATAATGATATTTTTCCAATGATAACAACCTAGACACCTGTTCCCTCCACTCCTGCACTTTAGGTATCCTTGCACTTTTCCAGAGTCTAGGGACCAGTTGTCTAGCACAGTTTAACATAATATATAGTAACATTGCTCTCAGTTTACATTTTATTTTTCATTAAGGGGCAGCTCCACCATATATGTGAGAGATTTCCCTCTTGTCCACATCCCCTCCAGCAAAGCTTGCTAGCACTTGGGTAAATACCAGACAATCTTTTGGGAGTTAAGTACCATCTGGTAAGCAGTTTCATATTGGTCTCTGTGGCATTCATGGAAGATGGGGCTTTCCCCATTTGCTGGAAGATCGTCTGCCACTCACTTGGTGTTAAGGACATCTGTAGCTCCCTCTCCCACGCTTTAGTATAGGCAGGCAGTTGTTTTTAATGCATCGCTACTAATAATTTATATGATTGTGATAACCCTTTTTTCGATGTGCCTGAAGAGTAGCATATTGACTCAAACGGGGTGAGTGGCCTGATGAAGTCTATTTTTTTCTTGTTGTGGCTAATATAATGTGATAGTTGTAGATACTCATACCAGCTCTGGCCTTTGAGAATATTTTTGTCTGTCATTTCTTTTCTGGTCAGTATTCTACCATTATCTAAGCTTTAATATATCGGCACACAGCAATGTATGTTCGAGTTTCCTTTGTGGTTTATTGAGCCAACAGAGGCTTCCCAGGCTAATTGTATTAGTTAGATCGTGTTCTAGCTTTACCCATTCATTGTTGTCTGCATGTTTACACCAGTCTATGATTCTAGTCAACATAGACGCTTGTTTATAACACAGAAGGTTAGGTACTCCCAGGCCACCGTTATATCTATCCCTATACAAAATTTTCTTTGAGACCCTCGGCATTTTGTTCTGCCAGATAAATGAATTAACATTATTTTGGAGTCTATTCAGGTATGTTTTTGAAAGTGTGATGGGTACCGTTTGAAATATATATAATATTCGTGGTAGAAATGACATTTTAAAGGCATGTATTCTACCGAGCCAAGACAGATATTTATTTTTCCACCCATTAATCTCTTATTGTAGTTCTTTTAACAATTTCATATAATTTAATGTAAAGAGTTCCTCTCTGGTTCTTGCTATATGTATACCTAGATATGTAAGGGAGTTTTTTTGGATAGAGAATTGGAATTGGTTGCTGATGTTCTGTAGCAGAGCATCAGATACTGCCACCCCCAGGACTTCAGATTTAGTTGTGTTAATTTTAAAATAGGAGTGAGAGCTATATAAGTCAAATTCCATTTGTAATTCTTTTAGGGTTGATATCGGGCTAGTGAATGTCAATAAAATATCATCTGCATAAAGCGATAATTTATAATGTGTGTCTTGGATCTTGAGACCCTCAATAGCAGGGTTTTGACGTATTTTGGAGGCCAATACCTCCATAGCTAACACAAATAGTAGGGGGGATAGAGGGCATCCCTGCCTGGTTCCAGTTCTTATATTGATGACACTCGAGAGGGAGTCGTTTAGTCTGACCCTAGCCGAGGAGTTACTATACAATGCAAAAAAAAATCTTATCAAGCATATGAGGCCCTAATCCAAATCTAATGAGAGTTTGCCGCAGAAAAGCCCATTCAGCCTATCAAAGGCCTTCTCAGCGTCAATACCTAAAAATATCGTAGGTATCCTCTCTCTGTGAACATGTTCCACAAGGTCTATGGTTTTCAGCACAAAACCGGCTTGGTTTAGGTGTACTAGATCTGGCAGGTATCTGTTAAGTCTCGCCGCTAGCACTTTCGCATATATCTTCACATCTACATTTAGTAGGGATATAGGCTGAAAGTTTGAGGGGGTGACCGCTGGTTTCCCAGGCTTTGGAAGCACCGTAATGTGTGCTTCCAGCATATTGGATGGAAATGTAGTGTCATTTGATATTTGATTAAAAATCTTCTGTAGGTGTGGTATTAGAATAGGGGAGAATTTTTTATAGTATTGTACAGAATAGCCGTCTGGTCCAGGGCTTTTTCCCAAGTTTAAATTATTGATGGCCGACGCTATCTCTCCTCACGTTATTGGATTTTCTAGGTCTTTGGTTTGTTCTGCTGATAATTGGGGTAATTGACAATCTTCTAAGTAAGATAGCATATCAGGTAATGTGGCATTATGTGTTTAATTATTTTCTATGTTGTATAGCTTTGAATAGTATGCCTCGAACTGGGATAAAATATCTGGTGTGGTTTTTACTTTTTGTTTACTGGGCGTATTGATTTCATGTATATATGTTTTAAGTTTTTTAAGTTTTAAAGCTCTCGCTAGTAATTTACCACTCCTATTGCTTTCATAGTAATAACGTTGCTTGAGTTTTAATGTCATTAAATTATGTTCTTTAGCCAGGAGATCTCTCAGAGATTCTCTAGCCTTTTGTAATTCCCCAAGTGTTTTATCATTCTGTGGGTCCTGTTTATGCTTATATTCTATTTGGGATAGTGTATTCGAGAGGTCTTTATAGTGTTGTCTGGATGTTTTTTTCATATGTGATTTGAATTTGATGAACTCGCCCCTCATAAAGCATTTGTGTGCTTCCCACACCATAAATGGATTGCTATCTGCCTGTGTGTTGATTGTAAAATACTCTCATTGATCTGGTCAATTTTTTCTACATAAACAGGGATGTTTAATAGGGAATCATCCAGCCTCCAGGTGAAGGGTTGGGTTGGTGTATTAGGCCAATTGAGTTGAGTTATCACTGCAGAATGGTCCGACCATGTTGTATGTTAGATCTTTGAGTTGCATATGGTCGTTAGACCTTTCTGGTTAGTCATAATATAGTCTATTCGACTGTAAGTGTGGTGTGGTGATGAGAAGAATGTATAATCTTTCTTGGAGGGGTTTACAAACCTCCAGACGTCATATAAGTTATGATCTCTCATCAATTTTCCTAAGTATTTGGTCACATAGTTTGAGGGTCTTTTGTAGTGTGTGAGCTATCCATGTAGGGGTCAATTGTAGTATTTAAATCCCCTCCTAAGAAGGTCACTCCTCTTGAAAAGTCTATTATTTTATTGAAGATCTTTTTAAAAAATGGGAGTTGCCGCACATTTGGTGCATATATATTTATCAAGGTTACTGGGCTGTCAAAAAGAAGCCCAAACACCCCAAGAAATCTACCTTCAGTGTCTGATGTGGTTTGTATATGTTTAAAGGGAATATCTTTATGTATTAAAATGCTAACCCCCACACCTCTTAGTTTCGGCAGAGCTATGAAAATGTTGGGTATAACGTGTCCCGAGATACCTAGGCTCATTCTTTTTCCTAAAATGGGTCTCTTGAAGGAATATTATATCCCCTTTCCCCTTATACAGATCTAATAGTGCTATCGATCTCTTCTGTGGAGAGTTTAATACCTTTGCATTTTGAGAAATTATATTAATTGGTTTACTCATATTAACCTTCCCAAGGTGTAGTCTGCATCAGGGTCAATGTAAATGTGGTATTCATTGTGGGCAGCGTTATAGTCTAAACCTATGTGGTATCACAGCAGCAAAAGTATAAATTAGAATAAAAAATTCACAAGTAACAATAAAAACCAATTCAAAAACAAAACAAAACAATAACAATAGCTTCTTTTTTCTTATGTTTGTTGCAAAAACAAATTAAATGCAATCAATAACCTTACTAAAAGATGCTATGAGGTGCTTATAATATTACCTATATATCTATTATTGGATCTTGTAGTCAACTGTTATTAAACATAGAGGTGTTAACCAACGATAAACATGTATCATTTAAAGCATACAGTGTTATTAAATATGTTCATGGAGCCAATAATATAACCTTAAATGAGTCTTATTTTTAACATTTATACATAGAACTTCCGTGGACAGCTAAGGCTGTCCCTCCTGAGCATAACTAACAGTTAAATTCAAAAATGTATCCATATACTGAGATCTGAAGTATATGCATTTATATTTTACCCATCCAGACATATGCCAGCTCACTCATGCTTCGCCTGTTATAGTAGCTCTTGGGGTTTGTGCCATTCTTTTTGTTTGCGGTGGCTGAAGTCTTATAGAGGAACTGTTCCCAGTGATATAGGGCTCTTTTTACCCTTCATTGATGTCTTTTGGTCGCTTCTTCCATTGTGGCAATGGCTGTACATCTTCATTTTCTGGATCTGCAGGGGGTTCGAGATCTAGAGCTGCACAGAAATCTGGTATCTCCGAAATCTTGGTGCAAGAGAGTTACCGTGAAGGGCATATAAGTGGAATGGAAAACCCCATCTATATAATATTTTTTTGCTCCTTAATAGGGTTTTTAATGGTGCTAATTCCTTCCGTCTTTGCAGTGTCCGCTGCGAAAGGTCAGTATAAAATTGGAGTACGGTACCCCTGAATTTAACCGGCTGATTTCTACGGGACAAATTGAGAAGTTCTTCTTTCTCCATAAATTGCTTAAACTTTATTATTATGTCTCTAGGCGGATCTTTATCTGATGGTCTGGGTCTCAAGGCCCTGTGTGCTCTGTCCCAATTTATTTCCCTGGAAGATGTTTCTCCTCTCAAGTGGGTGAATAATGCCGGCAGATAAGTAGGTAAATCCTTCGGGAGTACCCTTATGCGCAGATTTTTCCTGCGCCCCCTGTTTTCAAGATCTTCTATTTTATCGTGAAGAGCTTCTATTAAATCTGCTTGTGTAGCTGAGGTTTCCTGTATTTGATTCACTTCTTCCTGAATGTTATTTGTGTAATCTTCAAGGGTATCTACCCGAAATCCAATGCTGTTAACTATGTCCTAATAAAGATTTTTTCTACTATAAGAGAGTGCTGTGGACATTTCATCATTGTGGACTTACTTTGGGTGAATTTGCAGCTCACCTGTCTACTCGAGCACCTCAAATCTCTCTAGTGCTGTTCCATTCTCATTGTTTGTTACCCGAAATCCAATGGTATGCATTTCTTGCTTTAGCTCCGCCATCTCTTCTCTCATACATGTCCTCACTATTTCTGCAATATCTTGCTTTGAGGTCAATGATGATAATATAAATGTAGGTATCTGTGAGAGGGTATCTGTCTCCTTCTGAGGCCTGATAGGTGATTGTGAGATTGGCAATGTCGCTCCTATCTGTTCATGCTCCATAGAAGTGGAGTGTTGACTTGCAGGGTTGAAAAAGGATTCCACGCTGGGGCCCTTCATGTGTGTATGCTTTACAGATTTTAAAGGTTTCATTAGTCTCTTAGATGCCATTTTGGGCCCTGTCTCTACAGATATTGCAGCTTGTTATATGCCTTTTTCTGTATTGGTACTTCTGATCTGTGTTATTGTATATGCAGCCCTATATTTCTAGACTTGGAACTTTAAAGTATGCCCACTTCCCAAATATAATTGCTGCTGGTTTTAGGGTTATTGGTCAATTTATGGGCTTATCTCCAGAGACGATTCTCTCCCATCAATTGTGTCTTGTGGCTCTCTTTGTATATAAATACATGAAATAAACTAAAGCCTTTTTTACACTGCCCTTGGTGCCAGCGTGGCTTATGTTATATAGTTCCCCTCTGTTCATGCGATATCTCATATACTGCAGTCTTGCTCTTGCGGCGTCACAGCTATGAGGCCTTATCTCCCTCTCTCCCCCTTCAGGGCTGTCTAACTGCACTTGCCGCAAACTAACCTCTGCAATCGGAGCCTCTGTCAATCGCCTGGTAAGTGTAGGACTTCTTCTCCCCTTATCTGACCTGCCAGACCCTGTTATTAGGGTTTTGTATTGCACTTACTGATTTTGTGTGCAGTAATCCGACTGCCGTTATACCTCCATTCTTTAGGATGGGCCGTCTGTTCTCCCGGTGTTAATCTGTCTCACCCAGTGCACCCGGTTCAGATCCCAGACCCTTTGGTAGTTGTAAGGCTGAGTGCCTGTGTCTATTGACACAACTTGATGCTGAGCTCTGTCCCGTTCTCCTGTCTTATCTTCTGATGGCGGCTTTTCTTTACACGCTGGGACATCGGAGCTCTGCTGCTCTCAGTACACTGAAATGTCTCCGGTGTGGCCTCTATGCCCCTCAGTTGTTACTCACTGGTTCCAGATGAGAAAATAATCGATACTTATGCTTTATCTAATGTAATTGTGCATACTGGTTTACGGAGCTATGGAGTTATGCTGCCATCTTAGCAGCGGCCAGCTCCGCCCCTAATATCTAACTTTTAAAGTGTTATTAAATACACTTTAATTTCCAGTATCAGCAAACAATGTTTCCAATATATATGGGATTACTTTACACTATTTACTCTGAGCATTTTCATACCAAACATGATATACTATTTATGATATTTTAAAATATGCGTTTTAAAGTCACATTTTCTATGAAAGGATTAAAAAGGATTGTGATACCTTCAGCATGGACCCAATTACTTTCTCGGTTATCATCTTAATATCATATACATACCTTATGAATAGAAGTCAGGTGTACTTTCATATAGCTATATTTACATTGGATTATTATCCCATATTAATATAAATATTGCATATCTGTATATCTCTTTACAGTGTCACTCTGAATGCATGAAAACACAATTTAGGTACAATTTGTGGGGCAACTTATTGCATTGTCTTCCTGCAATGGTTGTCTTCTGCCTATATTTGATATATTCATATCTTCCAGTTCAATGAACTTATCTGGTCAGTATCTATCTTCTCTGAGTGGTTCACTATATTCCTGGAAAAAATTCAAGAATTTCATACATCTTTAAAAGAAGGCTTGTTCATTTAAAGGGATACTGAAAGGGATACTGAACCCAATTTTTTTCTTTTGTAAATCAGATAGAGCATGAAATTTTAAGCAACTTTCTAATTTACTCCTATTATCACATTTTCTTCATTCTCTTGGTATCTTTATTTGAAATGCAAGAATGTAGGTTTAGATGCCGGCCCATTTTTGGTGAACAACCTGGTTTGTCCTTGCAGATTGGTGGATAAATTCATCCACCAATAAAAAACTGCTGCCCAGAGTCTGAACCAAAAAAAAAGCTTAGATGCCTTCTTTTTCAAATAAAGATAGCAAGAGAATGGAGAAAAAATGATAATAGGAGTATATTACAAAGTTGTTTAAAATTGCATGCTCTATCTGAATCACGAAAGAAAAAAAGTTGGGTTCAGTGTACCTTTAATCTATCACAAATCTGAAATGCATTTCCCAGATCCATATATATATATAGAGAGAGAGAGAGAGAGAGAGAGAGAGAAAGAGAGAGAGAGAGAGCAATAGAATACTCACAGCACTGTTTCTTTAGGAAGACATCCTTTATTGAAGTATCAAAGTATAAACAACAGCTACGTTTCGGGCCTACATAGCCCTTACCCATGAGTAAGGGCTATGTGGGCCCGAAACGTAGCTGTTGTTTATACTTTGATACTTCAATAAAGGATGTCTTCCTAAAGAAACAGTGCTGGGAGTATTCTATTTTTTGTTTGTACCTTGAGGGATTGCAGGACCCTTGCTCTCCCGTGCACTCTAATTAAAAATTGGACAAAAATTGACTATACAGTGCTGTACCTCTACTCATTGATTGTTATATATATATATATATATATATATATATAGCAAAAAGAGACTGGCACTCACTGGTCTTATATCAAAACACACTTTACTGTGACGTTTCAGAGATATACAATCCCCTTCCTCAGGTCTGAGGAAGGGGATTGTATATCTCCGAAACGTCACAGTAAAGTGTGTTTTGATATAAGACCAGTGAGTGCCAGTCTATTTTTGCTATTTGTATTCTACATATTACTAGCACCCTGGCTGTCTGCAATTTGGAAGTGAGAGTGCTCTCCTGCGTATTCTATATATATATATATATATATATATATATATATATACATTTATATATATGTGTATAATTTATACAGTCTGTGTATCAAGGAAATATTTGAAAATTACACAATTCATTTTATATGAAGCTCTAATTTTCCCCTTTTAAATTAAGATTTAAATTCTGATATGCTTTCAAAGAACACATGTTTTAAAGGGTTTTCTTAGATCCTTAATCTCAGAATAGTAGTCTAGGCTTACATGTATTAAACTCATCGTGGGGTAATTAACTTTTGCATGCAAAGTGGCTACCTCTCCTGAAAAACCTGTTTTTGTGTGCATACACTTAGGCTTCAAAAGAGTTGAATATTGTAGACTACCTCGTTGCAGGGGTTCGTCAACTTTACTAATTGAAACAAATGTTTCCCTTTTGCTCTCTCTTAGATGTATTGAGCAGCTATGGGGGTCAGTGGTGATAACAAAGGTACTTTGACATGAGGTTACTCTGTCTGTGAAGTGTAATTTTGCATAGTCAGTAGTCTAAAGTAATTTCTGATTTCAGGATTTACTGTAATTTATAGTATAAAAATTACACATACATAGATGAATTAATATATGCACATAGCTTCCAATAATATCTCACCTTTTACATAGCTTGCAATAATATCTCACCTTTTACATGACAGTGTGTTGGACCTTGCATGTCTATATAGCAGCTGGACTGTCTCAACAACACAGTGGCAATCTGTTGAAATTAAATGCAGTCTATCACAACTACTATTATGTGTCATACATACTGGCAGTTCTACCAATTGGGTGCAAAAGAGAACACATATTTGAGGATGCATTCCAATTTTGTCAACAAGCTTGTTTTGCTAAGGGGAACGGTACAAATTCTCCTGTCATGGTTCCTTCCCACCTATCTATATCCCCAGATTGCCTATCAATGCCCCCAGACCACCCTATTCCACCTAAAGCCTATGCCTATGTTTACACCTGCCTTTAACCAGAACTCTGCCCACGGGTCTCACTGACCCAGTCATCAGCCTCCTGTTGCTGGAGCTTTGCAGGGTAACTATTTACCCCCAACATTTTCTTTATTAGAGCCCCTTGGGGTTATATACTTACAAGCTAATGTAAAAATATATAGTATAAACTGGGAAGGTCACGGTGCATTCCAACCAGTCTTCGGATAGTACTTCAGTGACAGGTGCAGTATCAAAAATCCTTTTCCATTGGATAACTTGATATAGTTGTGATCAAAATGATAATGCACATCATCCTTCAGTTGACAGAGTGATTGATGAATATGATACATACAATGCATAGCAGAACTAATTCATAGTATTCAATCTGTCTACTAAAGGAGGCTGTGCAGTATTATTTTGCACACACGCTAATGTCAAAATGTTTAATTTTTACAGTGCACTGTATAAGAAAAACACCAAAAACTTCCTTTTAAAAATATAGGCACTGGGGATTGTATTTTATAATGTTAGAATATGTATGTAAGGGGGCGGAGCCAGCCAGGGAAGAGACCGGTCGCACTTTAGTAGTTCTCCAGGAAAAGTAGTTTTGCCCTAACTACCTATCCAATCTCTACAAACCTCATTAATTGTGCCCCCAGTCCCTCGCTGCAACCTATTCTTACTCCACTTGTCAATGTTTAGGCGACTAGACAACGCTCAGACCCGCCATAACACCTCTATCCTGCAATACAGGAGACGCCATTACAGGACTGCATCCGGTTTGAAGCGGCGTTTAGCCTGAGTACACACAGCGTGACCGCTGACTTGCCGAAGACTAGTGAAGCCACAATCGCTAGTTGAAGAGTGGGCACCTGCATATGTTTTAGCCGCAGAGACTCTCTGCAGGACGAGCAACGCCCTCCTTACTTACTTATACCTCGCCTGGACCACGGCAGCTGCGTCTGTTCTTAGCCTCCTGGGACAGTAATTGGACACACCTGTCCCTCCAGATCACGATCCACGGGGAGAATGGGCTCTGCGATACAGAGGAATCGACCATCAGCTGGGTAAGCATAGCCCCAACATTTGCCAGCTAAGTATCAGAGTGTAGTCACCACATTACACACATACTATACAGTTACCACGTGGAGTAGCGCCTCTTCCCGCAGGCCTCTGTCGTTACTTGATAACCCAGTGATAAGACACCAAGTGAACAAGAACAACAGCTACTTAGTCCTCAAAATAAACAGTCATACGGTGAAAAGCATATAAAGGGGTTATGTTGAGCCCTAACAGGGACATTTTACTATAACATATTTGGGCCTAGTATACCATCTGCCTGAGGAAACCCAGCTGTGAGCGCTTACCCACATGGTATTTCTTTTAAGCATATCATATTGAACTGTGCGGGACATTTCCCTACCCACTATTTATAAGGTGCTTCATGTTTAACTCTGTCACCTATATTTGGATACGCTCTAATCCTTATACTATGGAATAAACACTTTTTAAGGCCGCAAGAGCCCACCCTTCGCTCAGTGTTCTGTCTCCCACCCTTTCACTGACCCCGTTAACAGCAAGAGATTATCCTGCATTTGGGGTGTGTCAATCTATGCTTACTGCAGACTTGATTATACCCTCACCCCATATTGGTTCCCTTAAGGGAGCAGTGCCAGCTGAAATATGTTGTAGTCACAGAAGAGAAAAAATAGGCTGCAGTTTCTGCCTTAGAAGACAGTAATGGATCATTTCAGTCCCCCCACCTCCTCATCAGATCTTCAGTTCTATCTCAAGGAGCTCTTCCAACAGCTGGCCCAAGTCACCTCAGAGTTGGAAAACTTGCTAGACCAAGCTCACCGCTCACTTAGGCCTAAAGGACTCTCAGAAGTTTACCCTTTTGATGTTATTGTCCACCTCCCTTATTTTACATATAAGGAGAGGATACAGAGAGCACACTTTCAAAGGCTCCCGCTACCAGAGAGATTTCAAAACCTTCAGATATTCCCAGATCTCTCTGCTTGGACATTACAACAAAGGAAAATGTCACTATGATCCTGAGGAAGAAGAGCATCAGGTACCGGTGGGTTACACGATTAAACTGCTGGTCTTCAAAGATAACCAAACGTACACGATCCAGAATGCCACTCAAGGACTTGCACTTCTTAAATCCTGGAATATGACCAGCAAACATAGCGATGATTCACAGAGATCACCACAGCCACCTTGCCAACTCAATGCCACTGCCTCTGAATGGGCAGCTCTTCCCCAAAGGAGGCCCAACTCTTCAGACACCTAAAGTATGTCTCATCAGAGGTTTCCCCTTCTAACTTTTTGAGCACCTTCGCATTATTCGGAGCTTTAACCCGGGGAGCTTAGCCTCTCTGAGTAATGTTTCCTGAGGGACTCAGGCTCCCCTTAGGACTGACCCATGAAGCAAGTTTGATAAGTATAGGTGAAATGTTGCTTGTTTAATATGCCTTGACATGTGTATAACTACTGTTTTATATTTTTGCTTTACGCCTACCTTAGTACCCTGAACCACATTAGCCTACTGTCAGGACTACTCTTAGAGATTGGTTAATACCATCATCAGACCGTCCCTTTAAGGATTCCAATACATCAATTACTCCACCCTATATAAACACCACATTGGCCCTTCCCTCATTGCTTAGTATTGAAGTGAATTCCTCATTCTTATCCTGAGCCAATCTACGTGAACGCTGTTCACACCTAAGTCTCTCTGCTGCTGCAAAATCACCTGTGAACGCTGTTCACACTCAAGTCGCCTTGTTCCTGCTGTTTCTTTGTGAACACTGTTCACACTAGAGTCGAAGTATTCCTCAAACCTCCTACAACTTCCATCTGTGTCAATCTCCTTCCGGATTTGCCCCTATCCTACCTGCTATTCGGATCTCCGGTCTTACATTCAGCTCCGCTTCACTTCCAATCCAGCTCCCCTCTCAAGTTCTATGCTAACGGATCCTCTTGCGGTGACGTCACACGCCTGCTGCACACTGCCTCCGGATCTCCCGCTACCAGCCTGTGTACTCTCTTACCGCTCCAGACTCAGTAAGTGTGCAGACTTGTCCTAGTTGTCTCCACATAAGTAATTCTGTATTTTCTACTTGCCTCAAAGTTATTTTGTTACCGCATATCTCACATTAACTTCTCCTCAGGTTTATCCACATAACATATGTGCTGGCTCACCCTCATTCTCCAATTGACTTTTGTTGTTCATTCCATTTTATGTTTACACCCGGGTTCTCCCTGCTATCTCAAGGGGTCATATTTTTTACTATTTTTATATGTTTGTGCACATACTGTTCCCTTTCTATTAACTTGCATTCCTTGGGAAAACTATAGTATATTTCTCCCTGCTGCAATTGTTAGTGCTAATTAGCACAGGTGGCAGCAATAGGGTTAATGTACTTGTGAATCCCTATAACAATTACAGTCTGGTGATACAAGGTAGCCACTATTGCTACTACACTCACAAGTGTGGTTCCCTGTATCTTTTTGCTACATAAAATTATAAGTAATTTTCTGACTCAGCAGTTGTGGTCCAGCAACTCATTTGCTATTGTCTGTATTTTCCTAGATACAAGACTGAGCATTGTGACAGAATACTAAGCAATCAGGGAAGGGCCAATGTGGTGTTTATATAGGGTGGAGTAATTGATGTATTGGAATCCTTAAAGGGACGGTCTGATGATGGTATTAACCAATCTCTAAGAGTAGTCCTGACAGGAATTTCAGACCAGGGTCTTTTGGGCGTTGGTAGCGGAAGTAAAAGACCATAGGGAGGTTGTTTCTTCCTCTTGGAAGTGGTACAGATAGGACAAGTAAGTACATGTTGTGTAATATCACTACTCATCTTTGGCCATTAGTAGTTCCTTTTGGCTAATTATTGAGTTTTAGCAATACCAGGGTGTCCAGCAAGAGGGGAATTGTGTACTGCCTCAAGTAGAGATCTTCTCAGAGATGGTGGAATATAAAGACGGTTGTGGAAACAGTAGCAACCCTCTGAGTTGCGTTGCAAGAGGGGAAGTGGTTTAGTCTGATCAGTCTGCTGTTCCTTCAGGAGAAGAGGTAATGTATCAAAAGTGAAACAAAGAAAGTTCTGAGAAGGAATAACAGTTTGTTGAAGATGAGGAGTTATCGGTTCTTCAGGCATTCGTGAGAGGGCATCCACCTTCTGGTTTTTTGAGGATGGACGGTAGTTAATGAGGAAATTAAACCGCGAGAAGAAGAGGTTCCACCTGACTTGTCTGGCGGACAAGGTTCTTGTAGTTTTCATGTATTGGAGATTACGGTGGTCAGTGTAGATGAGAGTTGGTAATTCAGTGCCTTCCAATAGATGACGCCAATGTTCGAGAGAAAGTTTTATGGCGAGGAGTTCCTTCTCCCCTATGGGCTAGTTTTGCTCAGCTGTATTTAGGGTTCGTGAATAAAAGGCAACGGGGTGTAAAGGTTTTGTTATGGTGACTCTTTGTGATAGAACTGCTCCTATTGCATAATTGGAGGCGTCGACCTCTAAAATATATTGGAGTTTAGGGTCTGGGAAATGCAGAATAGGTGCACTAGTGAATTTCTGTTTGAAGAAATCAAAAGCTTCCTGTGACTCAGCTGTCCATTTAAAAGGTATATTGGCTTTCGTGAGTCTGGTTAAAGGTATTGCTAACTTAGAAAAATTTCTTATAAATTTACGATAGAAGTTAGCAAACCCCATAAAACACTGTACCTGACGTTTAGACTTTGGTGTAGGCCAATTTAATACTGCGGTAATTTTATTATCCTCCATACGAATACCAGAAGGAGAAATTTCATAACCCAGGAACGAAATAGAAAAAAATGCATTTCTCAGCTTTGGCATACAAGTAGTTACTTCTTAGCCTGGATAAAACTTGTCTTACATGATATACATGCTGTTCATAGGTCTTAGAATATATAAGGATATCATCCAAGTAAATAACGATATATACGTCTAGGATGTCTCTAAACAGGTCGTTTATCAGATGCTGGAAGGTAGCAGGGGCATTACACAACCCGAATGGCATGATGACGTATTCAAAGAGGCCGTACCGAGTGCGAAACGCCGTCAGCCATTCGTCACCAGATCTTATACGGACCAGATTGTATGCTCCCCTTAGATCTAACTTTGTGAAGAATCTAGCCCCTTCGAGTCTCTCAATGAGCTCTGGGATAAGAGGTAGGGGGTAGCGATTCTTCACTGTGATCTTGTTTAATTGACGATAGTCAATTATGGGTCTGAGAGTCCCATCTTTATTTTTAACAAAAAATATGCCTGCTCCAGCTGGAGAGGTGGAAGGTCGAATAAAGCCTTTTTTCAAATTCTCATCCAGATAAGTTTTGAGGTGTTCTAATTCTGAATTTGATAGTGGAAAAATGTGTCCGAAGGGAATCTCTGAACCTGGATAGATTTCTATGGGACAGTCGTACTTATTATGAGGAGGAAGACACTCAGCCTCCTTTTTACTAGACATCTGAAAAATCTCTATAAACCTCAGGTATATCACTATGATCAGGCACTTCAGAAGTCTGAAGGATACTATCAGGGAGACAGGTGTTTAAACAGAAAAAGAGAGTGGTAGAGGACTATATCACAGAATTCAAGAAGTGGGCAAAGGATTCCCAGTGGAACAACCTTTCGCTCAGGAATCAATTCAGGTTAGGGCTCTCAGATGGTATTAAGGATGAGCTATCAAGATCAGAGCTCCCCAATACTCTAGAAGAGTTGATGACACTCAGCATAACTATAGATAGACGTCTTAGGGAGAGACACCAGGAAAGGTCCAGTCTTGACCCTATCTCAAAAAAGCTTGGTACCAGTACACATGTTCAATCATCCAGCAAAAGTTCTACTGAACCTATGGATATTGGATTCATAAAAGGGCCTCTATCGCCCCAAGAAAAACTTAGAAGACGTACTAATAACTAATGTTTATACTGCGCATCTGAGGACCACACAGTCAAGGAATGTCCTTCCCTCTTGAGACAAAATAAGGGTAAGAACCTTTCTCATTCCTTCTGTTGTAACACCCAGCACAGTTCATCCTCCTATCTAAAATTGCTCCTTCTTTTGCAGTGGGATCAGGTGCGTCTAGCCGCCTCCGCGATAATTGACTCCGGAGCCACAGCTTCCTATATTGATAAAGATTTCTGCACTACCAATAAAATACCACTAATGAAAAAAAGCTCTCCTGTCTTTTTAAGAGGTATAGATGGGAAAACCATAACCACTGGGCCCGTAGAATACCATGCTATCCCTCTACTGGTAACCTGTTCTGACCACCATAAGGAATACTTATCATTTGATGTTATTTGTTCTCCTGTTTCACCTATAGTTTTAGGCATTCAATGGTTACATACACATAACCCACAGATTGATTGGAATACATCAACACTTACATATAATTCTCTTTACTGTGTAAACACCTGTCTCCCTGATAGTATCCTTCAGACTTCTGAAGTGCCTGATCATAGTGATATACCTGAGGTTTATAGAGATTTTTCAGATGTCTTTAGTAAAAAGGAGGCTGAGTGTCTTCCTCCTCATAGGAAGTACGACTGTCCCATAGAAATATATCCAGGTTCAGAGATTCCCTTTGGACACATTTTTCCACTATCAAATTCAGAATTAGAACACCTCAAAACTTATCTGGATGAGAATTTGAAAAAAGGCTTTATTCGACCTTCCACCTCTCCAGCTGGAGCAGGCATATTTTTTGTTAAAAATAAAGATGGGACTCTCAGACCCATAATTGACTATCGTCAATTAAACAAGATCACAGTGAAGAATCGCTACCCCCTACCTCTTATCCCAGAGCTCATTGAGAGACTCGAAGGGGCTAGATTCTTCACAAAGTTAGATCTAAGGGGAGCATACAATCTGGTCCGTATAAGATCTGGTGACGAATGGCTGACGGCGTTTCGCACTCGGTACGGCCTCTTTGAATACGTCGTCATGCCATTCGGGTTGTGTAATGCCCCTGCTACCTTCCAGCATCTGATAAACGACCTGTTTAGAGACATCCTAGACGTATATATCATTATTTACTTGGATGATATCCTTATATATTCTAAGACCTATGAACAGCATGTATATCATGTAAGACAAGTTTTATCCAGGCTAAGAAGTAACTACTTGTATGCCAAAGCTGAGAAATGCATTTTCAATTCACAATCTATTTCGTTCCTGGGTTATGAAATTTCTCCTTCTGGTATTCGTATGGAGGATAATAAAATTACTGCAGTATTAAATTGGCCTACACCAAAGTCTAAACGTCAGGTACAGTGTTTTATGGGGTTTGCTAACTTCTATCGTAAATTTATAAGAAATGTTTCTAAGTTAGCAATACCTTTAACCAGACTCACGAAAGCCAATATACCTTTTAAATGGACAGCTGAGTCACAGGAAGCTTTTGATTTCTTCAAACAGAAATTCACTAGTGCACCTATTCTGCATTTCCCAGACCCTAAACTCCAATATATTTTAGAGGTCGACGCCTCCAATTATGCGATAGGAGCAGTTCTATCACAAAGAGTCGCCATAACAAAACCTTTACACCCCGTTGCCTTTTATTCACGAACCCTAAATACAGCTGAGCAAAACTAGCCCATAGGGGAGAAGGAACTCCTCGCCATAAAACTTTCTCTCGAACATTGGCGTCATCTATTGGAAGGCACTGAATTACCAACTCTCATCTACACTGACCACTGTAATCTCCAATACCTGAAAACTACAAGAACCTTGTCCGCCAGACAAGTCAGGTGGAACCTCTTCTTCTCGCGGTTTAATTTCCTCATTAACTACTGTCCATCCTCAAAAAACCAGAAGGCGGATGCCCTCTCACGAATGCCTGAAGAACCGATAACTGCTTATCTTCAACAAACTGTTATTCCTTCTCAGAACTTTCTTTGTTTCACTTTTGATACATTACCTCTTCTCCTGAAGGAACAGCAGACTGATCAGACTAAACCACTTCCCCTCTTGCAACGCAACTCAGAGGGTTGCTACTGTTTCCACAACCGTCTTTATATTCCACCATCTCTGAGAAGATCACTACTTGAGGCAGTACACGATTCCCCTCTTGCTGGACACCCTAGTATTGCTAAAACTCAAGAATTAGCCAAGAGGAACTACTGGTGGCCAAAGATGAGTAGTGATATTACACAACATGTACGTACTTGTCCTATCTGTACCACTTCCAAGAGGAAGAAACAACCTCCCTATGGTTTTTTACTTCCGCTACCAACGCCCAAAAGACCCTGGTCTGAAATTGCCCTAGACTTCATAGTTGATTTACCACTATCCGCTAAGAACAACACTATCCTTGTTGTGGTAGACCTATTCACCAAAATGTGTCATTTCA
Organism: Bombina bombina; assembly: GCF_027579735.1. Taxonomy (NCBI): domain Eukaryota; kingdom Metazoa; phylum Chordata; class Amphibia; order Anura; family Bombinatoridae; genus Bombina; species Bombina bombina. The sequence continues at coordinate 781,062,964 of NC_069501.1, read as the reverse complement.
TCCCATTCAGCAAGTTGCCAACTTCTCTCGAGACTGTTCAGCTCCTCATCACTCACGTTATTAAACTTCATGGTTTACCCCAAACTATATTAAGCGACAGAGGAACTCAATTCTACAGCAAATTATGGATGGAATTCTGTAGGTTATTCCACATTGATAGAAGACTGACCACTGCATACCACCCACAGTCAAATGGACAAATGGAACGTTGTAATCAATGGCTAGAACAATTCCTGAGATCCTTCTGTTCTACTCAACCACATCTCTGGGCAGAATATCTCCCATATGCTGAGTTCTGCTATAACAATACATTACACTCAACTACTAATCAGACACCGTTTTACTCTAACTATGGCTTTCATCCTACGTTTCACTTACATCCAACCCAGGACTCTACCTCTCCCACCATTTCCGAGATCTCAGACATCATATCGTCGAACTTCAAGTGTATTGAGTCCTCCATACAGAACGCTAAAACCATATACAAGAAATACTATGACAGACGTAGAACACCACCACCGCAATATATGGTAGGAGATTTGGTTTGGCTCTCCACCAAGAATCTCAGAATGAATTGTCCCTCCAAGAAACTATCACCACTCTATATTGGACCTTATCCAATCGAACAAATTATCAATGTCAATGCAGTTCGTCTCACTCTACCTGATACTTTGAAAATTCACCCAACCTTTCATGTGTCCCTGCTTAAACCATACCGTGCTCTGAGGGGATCTTCCAAACATTCCTACGTTCCTCCTGTTCAAATTGATCCGAACCTAGAATACGAAGTTCGGGCCATCCTGGATTCACGGCTCAGTCATGGAACTCTGCAGTACCTGGTTAGTTGGAAGGGTTACCCACTTACTGTTTGTTTTGCCCCTTCTCCTGAACACTAGGATAATACCCACAAGACCCCTAAATAGACACTCTAATAACTTAGAGTTAAACTTTCATAATCCCCCTTCAGAGAACACTGAAGAATGCCCCAAACACGGCCTCTGGCTGCATCATAAATTCCTTTTGGGTGGGCGACCCACTGCGGCTGCTCATTGTCACTTTCTTTTCTAGCATTAGCCCCTTAACTCCTAACTCCATCCCCTACCCCTCCCATCTGCGACTGGTCCCCCCTAAATTGTTTACATTTGGCACTCTACCTTGAGTACCTCTACCCCTCCCCCCCCACATAGTATGCCCCTCTTTATGAGAGGACTACCAAACCGGTTTGTCTTGTCAATACTGTAATCTTATTGGTCTACTGCAATAACAATTTCTTCACTCAGTTAAGTGTCGGGCGTCTACCTCTTTTTTTTCTCTCTCCCCTTTTATCCCTTCCTCTCCTTACTTCCCCCTCCTCCCTATCGCCACTCTCCCACGATCCTTTCCCTCTCCTTACTTCCCCCTCCCCCGATCTCCTCTCTCCTACGTTCCTCTCTCTCGCCCTACCTAATTCTTCGACCTCGGACAGTATGGCTCTGTTATTCACGTCCTATAATGTTAGGAGCCTTAATACCCCAAACAAGAGCAGTAGACTACTACATAACCATAAGCATGCAAAATCACAGATAGTATTTCTCCAAGAGACCCACTGGGTAGATGATTCCCCCTCGTTCCCCTTAAATCCAAACAATTCCCAATAATCGAAATGGCATCCTTTACAAGCAGATCCAGATGGGTGGCAATTTTAATCCATAAGAGCATTTTCTACGAAAAATTAGACATCCATGCTGACCCCCAGGGACGCTTCTTGGTGTTAAATTGTAAACTGGAGGGAATCCCATATACCCTTGCATCTTATTATGGGCCTTACACAGGTCAAGTTACATCTCTCAGAAAATTCCTGCGCTACTTAGACAATCACAGGTTAGGGAACTTACTTCTTGCTGGGGACTTTAATATGATCCTGGATACTACATTGGAAAGGCGATCCCCTAAACATAGGGCTTATGACCCTTCCTTAACTAAGATCTCTAAACAGTTCAATACACTATTAACACATCATAATCTGTTTGATATTTGGCGCACCTTGCACCCCACATCTATGGACTATTTGTGCTATTCCGTGGTTCATAACTCTTATTCCCACATTGATTTTATCTTTTGTGAGCCACGCCTTTTAGACTCCATTCAGACTGTACAAATGCCAAACTGCAACTGGTCAGATCACTCCCCCATACAGTTAATTAATATATATAAAAAACATATATATAAAACCAGTGCGCCAAATACCTGTATAAAAATAATAGTGAAAATACCAACATATAGTGCATTCAAATAAAATACCCCTATATATATAAAAACATGAGTAGAAACTGCATAATATAAACAGTGAGGTTAAAGTCCCAATCAAACCAATAATGTAGATGATGGAAATATGGTGTAGGACAGTTCATCTAGTCCATAATCCAAATTCTGAAATCTGGAACAGATGGCAGGCTGCTTCTTCGAAGTTCTTGTTGGTGTCCCAAGATGTTAAACTCTGCAGAAGTAAAAGATAAAAAAAGAAGGCGCCACCATAGTGCACAATCAGATGTTTCTGACACGCCAAATATACAAGTAAGACCGTACTTACAAGCTGTATGACACTTGAGAAGTGTCACAAATGCCTTCTGGACTGTTCGGAGTCGTCCAGCTAACTCACACTGGTGGATGTCCAAATTTCTCTGGGGTGTGGGAGCGGCGATAGCAATCAGCATGCAGTATCCAGCCACAGACGTTTCACAGAGCCGGTTCGTCTTGTACTTATCCACTGTTATGGTAGATACATTAGTAGATACAATGTATCAAATGGATCAAAGTGATGAAAAAAATGAATAAAAGATACTTCGTGGCAAAAGTCTTGTAAAAGCAAACAGACTTTATTTGGAGTACACAAGCACAACGTTTCTCGGTCTCTCCTGACCGTTTCCTCAGGTGCAATATACATAATTAAAACCACGAACTTTTATTGCCAAATTTTCGGCGTCTTCTCAAAGGAACAGCGCATGCGCGAAGGTGTGACCACTGCTAGAGCTACCATTGGTTATTGTTATCCAATGGTAGGAGAGATAATATTCAAGCCTCTGTGTGATATAGACAGCGTGAGTAAAACACTGCTATTGATGGAAAAAAAACAAAAACGAACCATGCAAGGTTCAACTATCAGGGCATATAAGAGGATCGTGTATAATGTATATTGATCCAGTTAATATGTGTATATATGATATATGTAACAGAGTAAAAATAAATGATTATTATAAAAAATATATATATATATTTCCAATCGGAAGCTCTTAGTGGTAACACCAATCGCGCAACTAAAACCAAAAACTAAACAGATTAAACCAGAGTATCTCTCAGTCGAGATGCAAGTGATATATTATTCACTTGATATACAACATAAAACTGTAAACGTGAGCCTCATGAAAAAAGCCTATAAAATGCAATATATTGAAAACATATGTTTACGTTCCTAAAACTTAGACAGAGTTAAAAGTATACACACAAATCTGGCACAACCAGTTGTTGAACTAAATATATAAATATGTGCAAATAAAGCCTACTTTAAAAACATATATATGTAAATGTATATATACACATGTGCATATACACGTGTGTTATCACGTGTTATATATCTAACTATACATGCACATATGAACACATACACGCCCCATAACTACTGGGTATAGATGAATCAACAACCCAAAAGGCATCATAAATGAAATACGATATGTCTGTCATATACCAGTTAAATTACATCTGTATTGTTAGCACTAGGTGTAAAACATCTGTATTGTTAGTACTAGGTGTAATACATGTCCCAAAAGGCAATAGTGATGGATGTATCCATATAGAGTCCTATCAATATAATCAACATAATATATACTAAAAAGGGGTGATTGTAATACTATAAAATTATAATAAAAATGTTCAAATATAGTTAGTTAAAAGCTGCCATATCAATATTGGCATTGAGTCCACCAGGGGACAAGCTTTTGAGTTTCCAAATCCAAAAGGTCTCCCTTTGTCTCAAATATAAAAACCTATTTCTGCCCCACTTGGGTAGGATCTGTTCTAGTGGAAATATGGAAAAACAATCAGATGGTGTGGAGTGACAAAGACTAGCATGTTTGGGGATACTATGGTTTTTTATTTTGTTTTCTATATTTCTTTTGTGTTCCCCCCACCTCTTTTTTAGGGGCCTGGAGGTCCTCCCCACATATTGGAGCCCACATACACACTCTAAGAGATAAACGACAAAGGGAGAATCACACGTGAAATGTGAATTGATACTGAATTTTTCTTGTGTGGTAAATGAACTAAATTCAATTCTATTTGGATTTGTGAAAGCACATAGGCCACAATGCGCCCGATTGCATTTATAAAAACCTGGTTTGCCTAATAATGTAGAGTCCCTATTTTTAAGGTTATATCCATTTGCTCTGTTTTTTGGCTGATGTACTTTCATAACTACCTTGCTGGGTGCCAGCTTGTTTTTTAAGGTGGGAGCTCTTCTGAAAGTACATATTGGTTGCTTACTCAATGTGTTGGTCAGAAATGGATCATTCTCCAGGATGTACCAATATCTTTCTAAAATGCCTTTGATCTTTTTGTGGTTATCATTAAATTGTGTTACAAATCTAACCCCAGTATTGTTAGACTCAGTGGGATTTTTTGGCTTGTCTTCTTCGTTGATCTTATTATTAGCCCCTGTATATTTGAAGAAAAAATCTTCTCTACATTTTTTTCTGGCCTCGATATCTAACAGAGTTAGATATCGAGGAGATTCAGAATATCCTAATAAAACATGAATCTAACACTGACTATGCTAAACACATAAAAGAAGTACAAGAGAAATCAGATACTTTCCAAAAGAAAATTATACATACTAAAATCAAAAAACTAGCCAGAGATGAGAAAGATTATCTGGAAGGCAAAGTATATGACTTTCAGAAGGGAACTCTAGAAAGTGAACACAACAGTGGTCCAGCGGAAACCGATACACCTCAAGAGAAACCATGGGTAAAAGTTAATTATAAGAAACCCAGAGATAAAAAGAAGAATTTGAGTTTTAGAAACTCAAATAATATCCCGTATAATTCTAATCACAGAGAATATAGCCAACCTTCCACCTCTAATTGGGAAAGAGAGGATTTTAACAACAGTCCGCATACATATAGATACAATCAGTATCAACATAATACCCAACAATACAACAGGGAGGAAGAGATAGATTATAGAAACCGTGGGTTTCAAAACAGGAACCATGGGAATAATTCTAGAGTTCAACAAAATGAAACAAATTATAACAATAGTTACCAAAGAGATGATAACAGACAGATTAATAAATCTCAGGTTTTTCAGTACGAACAAAAACAGATGTACACCCCGCCCCATCTCAGACATGCACCAATCAGATTAAAACAACTAGAAAGGGCCCAAGAGGGGGAAAAATTGGCTACCACTACACCAAGAAAAAGATCATACGCCAACGTGGCAGCAGAGGGAGAGGTAAGACTTCCAAAAAAGAGAAACTTAAACGCATGAGTAAAAACATATACAATTTATCCAACCATGTTCTCTCCAATGAGGAAATTTGCATTTTAAACAGGGGTTTATCGTTTTGTCCATCAAATCAACATAATTTGTTTGATTTGTTTGTGGATCTGAACAAGTTTGTTCGTAAAGTGTCTTTGCAGCGTTACTTCTGTGAAAAGAAACTAAAAGATTCAGGCCACAGACCAATTTTAACAAATGATATGAGTGAACGTCCTTCTATGGATGTTATATATTTTGATCCAGATACTCTTTATGCTGATCTTTTTGAAGATTGTATACATTCAAATTTAACGCCTAAATCTAACTTTAATCCACCTAATGCAGGTTTAAACATTGAATTATTCCAAAAACTAGTATTGGAAGATTTTGGTAAACTACCAGGAGCCAAAACCAAAGATTCCAATTTGAATGTTTATGAAATTAAAGCCCTATCTAGATTAGCTTCCAATAACAACATAATAATTAGAGAAGCAGATAAGGGCGGAGGAATTATTATACAGAATCGTGTAGATTACATAAGAGAAGCCGATAGGATCTTGTATGATGAACAGTATTACAAAATCCTTACATTCAATCCCACTAATAAATTTCTGGCCAGTTTGGTCAAAATGGTAGACCGTGGCTGGTTAGAAGGTATTTTAACTAAAAAAGAAAGGGATTTTTTAATCCCAAGTAATCCGAATTTGGCCTATTACTATCACCTCCCGAAGATCCACAAAAATTTGGTGGATCCTCCTGGGAGGCCTATCATTTCGGGTATTGGCAATCTCACATGTAATCTATCTGAATATGTGGACCAATTCCTAAAAAAATCAGTAGTCACCTTAACTTCATATATTCAAGACACTCCGGATCTTATATATAAGATATCTAAAATTAAGAAGGAAAATAGGAAACTTTTATGGCTTACTTGTGATGTCTCGGCTTTGTATTCAAATATAGCCCATGATCTAGGCATAAATGCCATTGAATATTATTTGAAACAAGACATCTATATGCCAGACAAGCAAAGGAAATTCCTTATGGAATGTATTTTATTTGTTCTTAAGAACAATTATTTTGTTTATCAGGAAAAATTCTTTTTGCAGATCAAGGGAACGGCCATGGGGACCAGATTCGCCCCGAGCTTTGCCAATTTATTTATGGGCAGGTTTGAGGACAGATACATCTATTCCTCTGACTCGGTGGCGAGTCTGGTCTTCTATGGCCGTTTCATTGATGACCTCTTGTTTATTTGGGAAGGCACCCCTATAGAAGCCCAAAATTTTGTTGATAAACTAAATGATAATGATATGGGTCTGCAGTTTTCATCCAAAATGGACGAAACAAGTATAGACTTTCTGGATTTAATACTTGAATGGGATAATCTAGGTAATATATATATTTTTTATAATAATCATTTATTTTTACTCTGTTACATATATCATATATACACATATTAACTGGATCAATATACATTATACACGATCCTCTTATATGCCCTGATAGTTGAACCTTGCATGGTTCGTTTTTGTTTTTTTTCCATCAATAGCAGTGTTTTACTCACGCTGTCTATATCACACAGAGGCTTGAATATTATCTCTCCTACCATTGGATAACAATAACCAATGGTAGCTCTAGCAGTGGTCACACCTTCGCGCATGCGCTGTTCCTTTGAGAAGACGCCGAAAATTTGGCAATAAAAGTTCGTGGTTTTAATTATGTATATTGCACCTGAGGAAACGGTCAGGAGAGACCGAGAAACGTTGTGCTTGTGTACTCCAAATAAAGTCTGTTTGCTTTTACAAGACTTTTGCCACGAAGTATCTTTTATTCATTTTTTTCATCACTTTGATCCATTTGATACATTGTATCTACTAATGTATCTACCATAACAGTGGATAAGTACAAGACGAACCGGCTCTGTGAAACGTCTGTGGCTGGATACTGCATGCTGATTGCTATCGCCGCTCCCACACCCCAGAGAAATTTGGACATCCACCAGTGTGAGTTAGCTGGACGACTCCGAACAGTCCAGAAGGCATTTGTGACACTTCTCAAGTGTCATACAGCTTGTAAGTACGGTCTTACTTGTATATTTGGCGTGTCAGAAACATCTGATTGTGCACTATGGTGGCGCCTTCTCTTTTTTTATCTTTTACTTCTGCAGAGTTTAACATCTTGGGACACCAACAAGAACTTCGAAGAAGCAGCCTGCCATCTGTTCCAGATTTCAGAATTTGGATTATGGACTAGATGAACTGTCCTACACCATATTTCCATCATCTACATTATTGGTTTGATTGGGACTTTAACCTCACTGTTTATATTATGCAGTTTCTACTCATGTTTTTATATATATAGGGGTATTTTATTTGAATGCACTATATGTTGGTATTTTCACTATTATTTTTATACAGGTATTTGGCGCACTGGTTTTATATATATGTTTTTTATATATATTAATTAACTTTTTGTTTTTTGGGTATGATCAGTTAGCGACTACATTCATTAAACATTACCATACCGGCCACTATATATGTGGTTATACGGTAGGTAACATTTAATATACCGCATTATTTTTGCACACATTTTTTGTGCACACATGCACATAGAATAGAATAGTGATCCTTATATCCAGTTTGTAATCACTGCACTGATATATATATAGATTATATTTATACCTTTTTGTATCACATGTGATTTTTATAATTATTGCATCACGATATCACAATATACACACCAAAACACATACAATTGGGTTACTATATTAGTGTTACTTATTGACATTAACACATTTGCACTTTACATTTCATTTTTTTAATACATTTACCATGCAGAACAAAGATCAAAGGCTAAAACTTAGGGAAGCCCTGAGTAACCATGAGAATATACAAGATATGTCAGATGAAATCATAGACGATCTTTCCATGGTACAACTATTCCACAAACTAGAGGATGCCTTAAAAAATGAGCATAGACATTGGTGGGATATTGACACACTCAAAAAATATAAAGAGAGAGGTCAGATCCCTAGAGGTCTCAGAATTTCTAAATTATGTTCCTTCAAACAAGATGTAGATTTGACTGAAAAATGGCAGGCTACTCTGACAGATTGTTCACTGAAACTCATAGATTTACTAATTGAGTTTAGAACAACTCTATTGAATAAAACAGAGTTAGATATCGAGGAGATTCAGAATATCCTAATAAAACATGAATCTAACACTGACTATGCTAAACACATAAAAGAAGTACAAGAGAAATCAGATACTTTCCAAAAGAAAATTATACATACTAAAATCAAAAAACTAGCCAGAGATGAGAAAGATTATCTGGAAGGCAAAGTATATGACTTTCAGAAGGGAACTCTAGAAAGTGAACACAACAGTGGTCCAGCGGAAACCGATACACCTCAAGAGAAACCATGGGTAAAAGTTAATTATAAGAAACCCAGAGATAAAAAGAAGAATTTGAGTTTTAGAAACTCAAATAATATCCCGTATAATTCTAATCACAGAGAATATAGCCAACCTTCCACCTCTAATTGGGAAAGAGAGGATTTTAACAACAGTCCGCATACATATAGATACAATCAGTATCAACATAATACCCAACAATACAACAGGGAGGAAGAGATAGATTATAGAAACCGTGGGTTTCAAAACAGGAACCATGGGAATAATTCTAGAGTTCAACAAAATGAAACAAATTATAACAATAGTTACCAAAGAGATGATAACAGACAGATTAATAAATCTCAGGTTTTTCAGTACGAACAAAAACAGATGTACACCCCGCCCCATCTCAGACATGCACCAATCAGATTAAAACAACTAGAAAGGGCCCAAGAGGGGGAAAAATTGGCTACCACTACACCAAGAAAAAGATCATACGCCAACGTGGCAGCAGAGGGAGAGGTAAGACTTCCAAAAAAGAGAAACTTAAACGCATGAGTAAAAACATATACAATTTATCCAACCATGTTCTCTCCAATGAGGAAATTTGCATTTTAAACAGGGGTTTATCGTTTTGTCCATCAAATCAACATAATTTGTTTGATTTGTTTGTGGATCTGAACAAGTTTGTTCGTAAACTGTCTTTGCAGCGTTACTTCTGTGAAAAGAAACTAAAAGATTCAGGCCACAGACCAATTTTAACAAATGATATGAGTGAACGTCCTTCTATGGATGTTATATATTTTGATCCAGATACTCTTTATGCTGATCTTTTTGAAGATTGTATACATTCAAATTTAACGCCTAAATCTAACTTTAATCCACCTAATGCAGGTTTAAACATTGAATTATTCCAAAAACTAGTATTGGAAGATTTTGGTAAACTACCAGGAGCCAAAACCAAAGATTCCAATTTGAATGTTTATGAAATTAAAGCCCTATCTAGATTAGCTTCCAATAACAACATAATAATTAGAGAAGCAGATAAGGGCGGAGGAATTATTATACAGAATCGTGTAGATTACATAAGAGAAGCCGATAGGATCTTGTATGATGAACAGTATTACAAAATCCTTACATTCAATCCCACTAATAAATTTCTGGCCAGTTTGGTCAAAATGGTAGACCGTGGCTGGTTAGAAGGTATTTTAACTAAAAAAGAAAGGGATTTTTTAATCCCAAGTAATCCGAATTTGGCCTATTACTATCACCTCCCGAAGATCCACAAAAATTTGGTGGATCCTCCTGGGAGGCCTATCATTTCGGGTATTGGCAATCTCACATGTAATCTATCTGAATATGTGGACCAATTCCTAAAAAAATCAGTAGTCACCTTAACTTCATATATTCAAGACACTCCGGATCTTATATATAAGATATCTAAAATTAAGAAGGAAAATAGGAAACTTTTATGGCTTACTTGTGATGTCTCGGCTTTGTATTCAAATATAGCCCATGATCTAGGCATAAATGCCATTGAATATTATTTGAAACAAGACATCTATATGCCAGACAAGCAAAGGAAATTCCTTATGGAATGTATTTTATTTGTTCTTAAGAACAATTATTTTGTTTATCAGGAAAAATTCTTTTTGCAGATCAAGGGAACGGCCATGGGGACCAGATTCGCCCCGAGCTTTGCCAATTTATTTATGGGCAGGTTTGAGGACAGATACATCTATTCCTCTGACTCGGTGGCGAGTCTGGTCTTCTATGGCCGTTTCATTGATGACCTCTTGTTTATTTGGGAAGGCACCCCTATAGAAGCCCAAAATTTTGTTGATAAACTAAATGATAATGATATGGGTCTGCAGTTTTCATCCAAAATGGACGAAACAAGTATAGACTTTCTGGATTTAATACTTGAATGGGATAATCTAGGTAATATCTCCACCAAAACTTTTTTCAAACCAGTGGATGCTAACAGCTATCTCAACTTTAAAAGCAACCACCACTTACCCTGGAAAAAGAATATACCATACAACCAGTTCTGTAGGTTGCGCAGAAACTGCACTGATTTGAAAACTTTTGATATACAAGCTAACCTTTTAAAAGAAAGGTTTTTGGAGAAAAATTTTCCTAGTAGTTTAATTGAGACCAGCTTTCTTGAGGCCAGAAAAAAATGTAGAGAAGATTTTTTCTTCAAATATACAGGGGCTAATAATAAGATCAACGAAGAAGACAAGCCAAAAAATCCCACTGAGTCTAACAATACTGGGGTTAGATTTGTAACACAATTTAATGATAACCACAAAAAGATCAAAGGCATTTTAGAAAGATATTGGTACATCCTGGAGAATGATCCATTTCTGACCAACACATTGAGTAAGCAACCAATATGTACTTTCAGAAGAGCTCCCACCTTAAAAAACAAGCTGGCACCCAGCAAGGTAGTTATGAAAGTACATCAGCCAAAAAACAGAGCAAATGGATATAACCTTAAAAATAGGGACTCTACATTATTAGGCAAACCAGGTTTTTATAAATGCAATCGGGCGCATTGTGGCCTATGTGCTTTCACAAATCCAAATAGAATTGAATTTAGTTCATTTACCACACAAGAAAAATTCAGTATCAATTCACATTTCACGTGTGATTCTCCCTTTGTCGTTTATCTCTTAGAGTGTGTATGTGGGCTCCAATATGTGGGGAGGACCTCCAGGCCCCTAAAAAAGAGGTGGGGGGAACACAAAAGAAATATAGAAAACAAAATAAAAAACCATAGTATCCCCAAACATGCTAGTCTTTGTCACTCCACACCATCTGATTGTTTTTCCATATTTCCACTAGAACAGATCCTACCCAAGTGGGGCAGAAATAGGTTTTTATATTTGAGACAAAGGGAGACCTTTTGGATTTGGAAACTCAAAAGCTTGTCCCCTGGTGGACTCAATGCCAATATTGATATGGCAGCTTTTAACTAACTATATTTGAACATTTTTATTATAATTTTATAGTATTACAATCACCCCTTTTTAGTATATATTATGTTGATTATATTGATAGGACTCTATATGGATACATCCATCACTATTGCCTTTTGGGACATGTATTACACCTAGTACTAACAATACAGATGTTTTACACCTAGTGCTAACAATACAGATGTAATTTAACTGGTATATGACAGACATATCGTATTTCATTTATGATGCCTTTTGGGTTGTTGATTCATCTATACCCAGTAGTTATGGGGCGTGTATGTGTTCATATGTGCATGTATAGTTAGATATATAACACGTGATAACACACGTGTATATGCACATGTGTATATATACATTTACATATATATGTTTTTAAAGTAGGCTTTATTTGCACATATTTATATATTTAGTTCAACAACTGGTTGTGCCAGATTTGTGTGTATACTTTTAACTCTGTCTAAGTTTTAGGAACGTAAACATATGTTTTCAATATATTGCATTTTATAGGCTTTTTTCATGAGGCTCACGTTTACAGTTTTATGTTGTATATCAAGTGAATAATATATCACTTGCATCTCGACTGAGAGATACTCTGGTTTAATCTGTTTAGTTTTTGGTTTTAGTTGCGCGATTGGTGTTACCACTAAGAGCTTCCGATTGGAAATATATATATATATTTTTTATAATAATCATTTATTTTTACTCTGTTACATATATCATATATACACATATTAACTGGATCAATATACATTATACACGATCCTCTTATATGCCCTGATAGTTGAACCTTGCATGGTTCGTTTTTGTTTTTTTTTCCATCAATAGCAGTGTTTTACTCACGCTGTCTATATCACACAGAGGCTTGAATATTATCTCTCCTACCATTGGATAACAATAACCAATGGTAGCTCTAGCAGTGGTCACACCTTCGCGCATGCGCTGTTCCTTTGAGAAGACGCCGAAAATTTGGCAATAAAAGTTCGTGGTTTTAATTATGTATATTGCACCTGAGGAAACGGTCAGGAGAGACCGAGAAACGTTGTGCTTGTGTACTCCAAATAAAGTCTGTTTGCTTTTACAAGACTTTTGCCACGAAGTATCTTTTATTCATTTTTTTCATCACTTTGATCCATTTGATACATTGTATCTACTAATGTATCTACCATAACAGTGGATAAGTACAAGACGAACCGGCTCTGTGAAACGTCTGTGGCTGGATACTGCATGCTGATTGCTATCGCCGCTCCCACACCCCAGAGAAATTTGGACATCCACCAGTGTGAGTTAGCTGGACGACTCCGAACAGTCCAGAAGGCATTTGTGACACTTCTCAAGTGTCATACAGCTTGTAAGTACGGTCTTACTTGTATATTTGGCGTGTCAGAAACATCTGATTGTGCACTATGGTGGCGCCTTCTTTTTTTATCTTTCACTCCCCCATACAAATGACAATGCACTCTCCTATTTCCATGACCTCTAGACCCTCCTGGAAGTTGCCTGAGTTTCTGTTTGCTGACTTAGATAATGTAAACCAGGTACGAGAGGAAATTAAACAATGTCTATCCATTAATGATAATGGTTCCATAGATGACTATTGCCTTTGGGGCTCGTTCAAAGCCTACATGTGGGGCATATTGCTTAAGCTTGTATCCAAACATAGAAAACAATCAGGGAGGGACCTTGGCGCAGCTCTCCATCCGCCTCCGTACTCTCGCATCCCAGCACAAAGCCACCCTTGACCCTCTTGTCCTTGCCCAAATTGAGTTGGTAAAGTCTCAAATCACCAATTTAAAAATATGTTAGAATGCAGTGGCAAAAAGTTAAGCAACTATATTATGCAAAAGGGAATAAGGCAGACTGCCTTATAGCAAATAAGTTGAGACAACAGGCAGCAGATGCTCGCATACCCTACATTAAGACTCAGGATGGTCAGGTTAGACTCCCGATGGACATAGGCAAAGCATTTGCTAAATATTATTATGATCTATATAATCTAAAAAGCTCTCAGGGCTATCCTGCCCCTACCTACTCAACAATAAAGGCCTTCCTTGATCCACTCTCCCTCCCGATTCTGACTGATGAGCACAAAGAATTCTTAGACTCGCCTTTCACCCCACAAGAGATAACCTCAGCTATTAGATCTTTAAAATCCCACAAAGCGCCAGGACCAGTCGGATATACCGCCATTTTTTATAAAAAGTACAGCCCCCTCATTGTTCTCCTACTCACTAGAGTCTTCTCGCTAGCTAGACATTCTGGAGCCCTTCCTCCTGAATTCCTTACTGCAACAATAGTAACTATTCCGAAACCTGGTAAGGACCCCAATGCATGTGAGAATTATTGGCCCATCTCTGTCCTTAATGTAGACACGAAGCTTCTTGCCAAAATTCTAGCTCCCCGGCTTAATCGCATTCTCCCCTCCCTGGTAGACTGAGACCAAGTGGGATTAACCCCAGGCAGAGAGGGCCCGACAATACCAGATGCATCTTGAACATCTTTTTTGAGGCCAAACGTGAGAACATACCTTGTACTACCTTAGCCCTCGACGCTGAAAAAGTATTCGACCACTTGAATTGGCTTTACCTTTTCAAAGTTCTACATAAGTTTGACTTTCCACCACATTTCCACATGTGTGTCAAAGCCCTTTATGTCTCCCCTTCAGCTAGGATTCTTGTCCCCTTCCTTCCCGATCATAAACGGAACAAGGCAGGGGTGTCCCATGTGCCCCTTAATATTTGCACTGATTATGAAACCCCTGGCTGAAGCAATCTGATCCTGTAATGACATTAGAGGGGTGGAGGTAGCGGGAGTGCACCAAAAGACCACATTGTTTGCCGACAACCTCACTATATTCTTGGGCGACCCTACCCATTCCCTCCCTGCCTTTTTTGATCTCCTCCATAACTTTGGGACAATCAGCTACTACAAATTGAATGTAAATAAGACGGACGCGTATGCAATCAATATCCCTGATGCAGAATACGTTGAACTCAAAAGATAGTATGCATTCAACTGGTCACGCCAAAGATCTACGAGTCTTCCTCTCCTGGAATATTTAGACTATTGTGGAATCCAACTTTTATCCACTCCTCCACTCCTTTCAAAAATCTGTTGACCACTGGAATGTACCCAGCATTTCCTGGCTAGGCAGGGTTGCAACCTTTAAAATAACTCTTCGCCCCAAGCTAACCTACCTTTTCCGAACCCTGACGATACCCATACCCAAATCTCTCACAGGAAAGTTTCAACTCCTATGTAACAAATTAATTTGGAAATATAAGCACCCAAGAGTGGCTACTAGAATCTTGCAACAACCTCTGCTAAGTGGGGGGGCTGGCACTCCCAACTTGGCACACTATCACAAAGCCTCTAGGTTA
The DNA here is from genome assembly GCF_027579735.1 of Bombina bombina. Taxonomy (NCBI): domain Eukaryota; kingdom Metazoa; phylum Chordata; class Amphibia; order Anura; family Bombinatoridae; genus Bombina; species Bombina bombina. The sequence continues at coordinate 781,047,691 of NC_069501.1, read as the reverse complement.
GCCCACATCCTACAAAGGAATTCCGAAACCTCGGACTGCAAATGGTGGAAATTGGAACAGGTTACCCTGCCTGACTCGCTTACACTCTCAGACTTACTATGGATTCCTAAACACACACAAGCTTCCTTTAAAATTCAGAACTATATAGTTCTCTCAGCCCTGCGTTTCTGGGATAAAATCCGATCTTTCCCCCAAATTGCCCCCCATCCTTCACCAATCCATTCTCTGTCAGGCCTACTTCAAGCTCTTAAGGATTCACATCCTTCCATATGGCATTCCAATGGCATTTCCAATATTCAGGATCTCTTCCCCGATGGGCAACTAATTTCAGTTTGAATTTTGGCAACTAAGAAGCCTTCTTCAGTTGTGGGGATTTACTACTATTTCGCTGCGGGCTTTCACTAACTGGGAACGATGCTGGAGCACAACCAAAATAATCCAAAGAGCATTGTCTACCTCCTATCGGGATGTGCTTAATCCCCCTATTTATTATGTCAGCTTATATTGTCTTGTGGAAAAGAGCCCTGCGATTTCACGCCACTTTGGAGGACTAGTCTTAGGCCACTCTAGTTACAAAAAAAGATCTTCACTGTGTTACCTTACTAGAGCTATATCTCAAAGTGTGCACGCAGTGGCACTTGACTCCCTTGAGGCTTTTTAAAATATCCCCTCTAAACTCCCCACTGTGTTGGAGGGGATGCGGCAAAGTGGGATCGCCAGCGCATGTGTGGTGGGAATGCCCTGCTTTGCTGCCCCTCTGGAATATGCTCTCTCGTAAATGCTTTGATGTCGATCCTACTCTGTGGACTAAGCCGCAAACCGTACTATTCTACCTGTCCATAGGGTCTCCCTTATCTCCTAAAGGCTTACTCAGCATTTATTTATTGACGACTACTAAATTAGCTATTGCCCGTCTATGGAAACAGGCTATACTTCCTACTTGGAGTGACATCACTAAAACTATAGATTACTTGGAGGTGATGGAGAGTCCTGTCTTTACTGTTAAAGGAACATGAAACCCCATTTTTTCTTTCATGATTTAAAAAGAGCACACAATTTTAAACAACTTTCTAATTTACTGCTATTATCTAATTTGCTTTATTCTCTTAATATCCTTTGCTTAAAAGCATATCTAGATAGGGTCAGTAGCTGCTGATTGGTGGTGGCGGCACATAAATGCCTTGTGTGATTGGCTCACCATGTGCTTTGCTATTTCTTCAACAAACAATATCTAAAGAATGAAGCAAATTAGATAATAGAAGTAAATTGTATTGTTGTTTAAAATTATAGTCTCTATCTGAATCATGAAAGAAAAAATTTGGGTTTAATGTCCCTTTAACAACAAAACTAGTCTGCATTGCCAGACATGGGAGTTATGGAAAAAGATTAGATAGATCCACGAACATGAAAGGTGTGGAGCCATCCTGGTTGAGTGAGATGAATTCCTGTTCTTTCTTTTAACTCTTTCTTCCCCTCCCGACCCTCTCCCCCCTTGCTCTGAACCTACCCTCTCCCCCCCCTACACACAACTGTCCCCCTTTTTTTTTTCTCTCTACGCCCCAATTTCCCGGTCCGACACATTTTGTTCTACATTTTGTTCTATATTTTCTGATACTTAACCTTATTCACTAGTCCTTCTTTTATAGTTATATAACTATTAACACACCTTACATTGCTTGATACTACCTTCCTGATTATACCACAGGCCATGCCATACATCAGTTACAAATCTATGTTTATGTATATGCCATGCTCTTCCATGCCTATTGTTTGTGTTGATTCTTACAACTCTAATGTACCGTAAGAGACACGAATGGAGCTTGATGCCCCGTGTTTCTGGTGAGCCTGCAGGCTCACCAGAAACAGCAGTAATGAAGCAGCGGTCACAAAGACCGCTGCTCCATTACCTGTCCGCCTGCTTTGAGCAGGCGGACAGACATCGCCGCAATTCAACCCGATCGAGTACAATCGGGTTGATTGACACCCCCCTGCTGGCGGCCCATTGGCCGCTAGTCTGCAGGGGGCGGCGTTGCACCAGCAGCTCTTGTGAGCTTCTGGTGCAATGCTGAATACGGAGAGCGTATTGCTCTCTATATTCAGCGAGGTCTGGCGGACCTGATCCGCACTGCCGGATCAGGTCCGCCAGACCTTGTTAAATAGAGGCCCATGTATCTTTGACTTCGGTTGATGTAATATTGCTATGGCTTAATAAAGTTTATTTGAAAACCAAAAAAAAAAAAGAATAGCACATCCAAAGAATCTAATAAACAACATAAAAAAATGAAAAATGTATGTAAACTGTAAGCGTAATTGTACGAATCTATTGTTTCTGTGCGTGTATTTTTACTTATTTTAAGATTGCAATTGTGTGTTTTCAATATACTTATTTATATTTAAATATTCACGACCACAATATTCATATTTAACAATATTGCAACCAAGGTATCACAATTTCATATCTCACAATATTTTAATTGTGATTATGCATTTGTAATATTCATAATTTTATAATTGCGAAATCGTGTTTTACTTAATATTGCGATTGCAATGCAGCAAACATGTTCTATATTTATTTATATATATATATATATATATATATATATATATATATATATATATATATAAAATCAGAAACAGACCTTGCACTCGCTGGATTTTTTAACAAACTTTTTTACTTGGCAAAATTAGTGACGTTTCGGGGACAGTGTATCCCCTTCCTCAGACAGTGAATGCTTCAAACTTTGGTGAATTTATACAAACAAATAAATAACCCCGCCCCCCAATTAGCAAAAAAAAACCGCCAAAAGTGTTGCTATGGTGACCATATGTCACAAAGTGAACATCGTATATAAATAATAATATAAGCAATCAATGCTATGACAGTGAAGATGATCAAATTAAAAGACCTGTAGCAAAATGAACATGGTAAACAACTTAACATTTCACAGTACTGGTAATCTTAACATACCCCTAATGTCCGTTATTATCCGGGGAGCCAGCCAATATTGGAAGCCTTATATGTTGTTACCTAGGTGGTCAGGCATAAAGTACACACTCAAAACCTACCATGATGGGAAAACAAACAAAGTTCTGATGTAGATCGCCGTGTACCACGCCACCGCAACTGCACCCGCACTAGGTAGAACAGACAAACCCGGAAGTGCATCGGCCGATCACGTGTGTGGCCCTGCACCAATCACTCGGGTTGCGGTTGGGGTTGTCATGGCAATGGGTCACAACGATCCAAATAGCAACAAAGAAGCATGTCAAACAAATTAGCTACTAAGCATAACATTGTAATAGTACACATCAATCGATACTTGTAATAAGCGCTGCTACATTGGCTATACCACTGCCGTAAATATAACCAATAAATAATATATATAGCAATCTTGCCGTATTCTAATGGGGGTATAATAATATCATACATATCATAGTGGACGCTGCTACAGGGACTATACCACTAATGTACATTTACTATCTAATATACACAGTGTACCATGATGGAGAATATGTACAAATTTTATACACGTTAATATCACCCATTAAAGAAGGTGAACAGAGATGGCATGACCCATGAACCTCCCAAGAGAGAGTACCAAACGCCCCGAAGAAAAGAATAAACCAAAATAACCCCACCTATACATAAATACAAGGTAAACCAAACAGACAATAAAATTGTGAAAAGAATGTGAAAAAATGTTAGTGAAAAAAAGGGGGGGGGAAACAGAAAAGATAAATAAAAATAATAGTAAGAATAAAAATAATAAATATAAAAATAAAAATAATAAAAAATAAATAAAAATAAAAATAAAAATGAGAATAGAGTGTGGACTCTCAAGTAGAAAAAATCTGGAAAAAATGGACTCCCATGGTAAGTAAGGCAAATCTCCATAAGAGCTGGGTCTAATTTACAAGAAACAATGCCAGTCAAACATAGTATTAAGTCCATGTGGTTGCAGGGTATTCAAACGAAAAATCCATTTGGCCTCAACTTGCAGGAGAAGTGTATCCCTATCACCACCCCGCCTTAATGGGGGGACATGATCAATTAAGGTGAATCTCAGATCATGGAGTCCATGGCCTTTCTCCACAAAGTGCCGGGCCACAGGTTGGTCACTAGAGCCCTTCTTAAGGGCCGTTCTGATGGATGATCTGTGGTTAGCGAACCTGGTCCGGGCGTCGTCAGTTGTTTTTCCCACATAGAACCGCCCACAGCTGCAATTTAGTAGGTATACCACATGAGAGGTGGTGCACGTTAGCACATGCCTAATCTTGAACCTCTGATTGCGGTGGGGATGTCCAAACGTTGGTCCTGGAATCATGGCATTACAGGTGGTACATCCCACACACCTATAGCATCCTGGTTTCTTTCTCTGTGTCAACCATGTCTCAGGGTTGTAGCAATGTGTGGGGTCCGTGAGCATCAACAGATCTTTTAAATTTTTGTCACGTTTGTAACCCACTCTCAGAGGTTGCCACTTGTTGAATGGAAGAGAGGGGTCACCTTGTACGATGTGCCAGTGTTCTCTTAGTGTTATGCCTAAGGCTCTAGTTGAAGGACTATATACCGTGGTAAAGGTCATCCGCTGCTCGTCTTTAGGATCGGTTCGGGTAGACATCGTGGTATCACTTTCCACTCCCATTCTACTTTGTTTAACAAGGTGCGGATTATATCCTCGTTGTACAAATCGTTGCTGCATCTCATCAAGTTGCTGGTGTCTTCTGGTCTCATCACTATTATTTCTTGCGGCCCGCTGCAGTTGGGCTTTCGGAATAGCCCTGAGGAGTGCAGTCGGATGGTTACTTGTGGCGTGTAGGATAGAATTCCTGTCCGTGGGTTTCCTAAACAACGAGGTACCCAAATAACCACTCTCTGTTTTGAAGATGTTTAGGTCCAGGAACTCAATACTTTCCAAATCATGTTTGAGTTTGAGTTTCACTGGATGATTGAGTGAATTCAATTCTTCAAACCATCTTTCCAACTCTGTAGCTGTACCCCTCCAAATAATTAGCAGGTCGTCTATATACCGTTTGTAGTATATCATTCCTGGATTCTGGTATATCTTCATCACCTGTAGTTCGTAGTGCTCCATGTATAGATTGGCCAATGAGGGGGCCACGTTTGATCCCATGGCCGTACCTGATATTTGTTGGTGGTACTTTCCCTCGAACCTGAAATAATTGAGACGTAGGCTCAGGTCTAACAGATTTATCAGGAAGTCTCTAGGTGGACCAATATAGGGATGTTTGTCCAAAGCATCAGCCACATACTGTTTCCCAGTCTCATGTGGAATAATTGTATATAAACTATTTACATCTGCTGTGGCCAAGATGTATGGCTCCTCGAACTTGATAGTTTTCAGTTCTGCAATCAGCTGTGACGAATCCCTAAGGTATGACCTCATATTTCTCACAAGGGGCTGAAGAAAGTGGTCCACATAGATAGCCAACCTAGAGGTGATGGAATTCCTGGCAGAGACAATTGGCCTCCCGGGAGGCTTCTCCAAAACCTTGTGGATTTTGGGAAGTGTGTACAGTATGGAACAGACTGGATATTTAATCCTCAGGAAACCAGCAATGTCTTCATCAATCCACCCTTCATTCAATCCTTCTTGGACCGCCTGCTGTATCAGAGTTTGGAAATTGTTAGTCGGATCCCTTTGAAGTGGTTGGTATGTCTCAGTGTCACTGAGTTGCTGTTTGATTTCATCACTATAGTTTTTGTAATTTAATACAACCACCGCACCGCCCTTATCCGCGGTGCGGATCACAATGTCAGGGTCCCTAGACAACGTAGTGATGGCAGCCTTTTCTTCTGGACTTAGATTAGTGTGAAATTTATTGGACTCATATCTTCTCAGATCTTGAGAGACCAATCTCATGTAGGTTTTGATGCTTGCGTTGTTGCTTGAGGGGTCAAACAAGCTTTTGTTCTTAAACTTGTGTGTGTCACCATCTGCGGACTGGACATTAAAGAATTCTTTTAGTTGCAGAGACCGCTGGAATTTCTGGCAATCTATATAATTGGTGAACTCATCACTCTTGCCAGAGGGTACAAAGCTCAAGCCTCTATTTAGCACCCTTCTCTCTACCGTGGTTAAAACTCTGTCACTGATGTTAACCACTAGGTCCTCAACAGGACCAGTGGTTGTTATTTTCTGGTCGGGAGTGGCGGTTTTCTCTCTCCAGCCCCCCCTCCGTATATGTGGCCTCTTCCTCGTCCTCTCTGGCCGGCTCTGGTAGTGACCCCCTGAAAAACCTGTTGCCCGGAGGGTTGGCCCCCACTTGTTCTGTCTTGGGTCAATGGTGCTTCTGTGTCAGATCCAGAGCTGCTGTCTACAGTTTGGAGAGATTGTTTTGTGTGGAATCTTTGTCTCCTACGCCGCGGGGGGAATGGTCTTCTGTTCTTTGCAACTTTCTGTTCTTGAATTGCACAAGGGTCTCTTTGTATTCTTTAATCTGGGAAGACAATTTGTCAAGCCACTGTACATGGGGTCTATCTCTCAGAGTATTATAGGAAGCTCATGATCCCTAGGGGCTTCAGGATACGTAATCAACCTACTATTGGACGCAACAACCCTGAGTTCTGCAAGCGCTGGTGCGCAATACTTAATAAATGTTCCTTGGATGTTATTCTCTTGGTCACAGAAGAGGTGAGAAACCAACTTGAAAGAGTTAAAGTGGAAATACAGGAATGGGAAAGAGATAAGATTGCAGTACTGACCGAGGACTCATCTGAACAGTGGCTTGACAAATTGTCTTCCCAGATTAAAGAATACAAAGAGACCCTTGTGCAATTCAAGAACAGAAAGTTGCAAACAGTAATCGAAGACCATAAGGATAAGACTGTTTATCGATGGTTAAACAGTGGCGAGAACAGAAGACCATTCCCCCCGCGGCGTAGGAGACAAAGATTCCACACAAAACAATCTCTCCAAACTGTAGACAGCAGCTCTGGATCTGACACAGAAGCACCATTGACCCAAGACAGAACAAGTGGGGGCCAACCCTCCGGGCAACAGGTTTTTCAGGGGGTCACTACCAGAGCCGGCCAGAGAGGACGAGGAAGAGGCCACATATACGGAGGGGGGGCTGGAGAGAGAAAACCGCCACTCCCGACCAGAAAATAACAACCACTGGTCCTGTTGAGGACCTAGTGGTTAACATCAGTGACAGAGTTTTAACCACGGTAGAGAGAAGGGTGCTAAATAGAGGCTTGAGCTTTGTACCCTCTGGCAAGAGTGATGAGTTCACCAATTATATAGATTGCCAGAAATTCCAGCGGTCTCTGCGACTAAAAGAATTCTTTAATGTCCAGTCCGCAGATGGTGACACACACAAGTTTAAGAACAAAAGCTTGTTTGACCCCTCAAGCAACAACGCAAGCATCAAAACCTACATGAGATTGGTCTCTCAAGATCTGAGAAGATATGAGTCCAATAAATTTCACACTAATCTAAGTCCAGAAGAAAAGGCTGCCATCACTACGTTGTCTAGGGACCCTGACATTGTGATCCGCACCGCGGATAAGGGCGGTGCAGTGGTTGTATTAAATTACAAATACTATAGTGATGAAATCAAACAGCAACTCAGTGACACTGAGACATACCAACCACTTCAAAGGGATCCGACTAACAATTTCCAAACTCTGATACAGCAGGCGGTCCAAGAAGGATTGAATGAAGGGTGGATTGATGAAGACATTGCTGGTTTCCTGAGGATTAAATATCCAGTCTGTCCCATACTGTACACACTTCCCAAAATCCACAAGGTTTTGGAGAAGCCTCCCGGGAGGCCAATTGTCTCTGCCAGGAATTCCATCACCTCTAGGTTGGCTATCTATGTGGACCACTTTCTTCAGCCCCTTGTGAGAAATATGAGGTCATACCTTAGGGATTCGTCACAGCTGATTGCAGAACTGAAAACTATCAAGTTCGAGGAGCCATACATCTTGGCCACAGCAGATGTAAATAGTTTATATACAATTATTCCACATGAGACTGGGAAACAGTATGTGGCTGATGCTTTGGACAAACATCCCTATATTGGTCCACCTAGAGACTTCCTGATAAATCTGTTAGACCTGAGCCTACGTCTCAATTATTTCAGGTTCGAGGGAAAGTACCACCAACAAATATCAGGTACGGCCATGGGATCAAACGTGGCCCCCTCATTGGCCAATCTATACATGGAGCACTACGAACTACAGGTGATGAAGATATACCAGAATCCAGGAATGATATACTACAAACGGTATATAGACGACCTGCTAATTATTTGGAGGGGTACAGCTACAGAGTTGGAAAGATGGTTTGAAGAATTGAATTCACTCAATCATCCAGTGAAACTCAAACTCAAACATGATTTGGAAAGTATTGAGTTCCTGGACCTAAACATCTTCAAAACAGAGAGTGGTTATTTGGGTACCTCGTTGTTTAGGAAACCCACGGACAGGAATTCTATCCTACATGCCACAAGTAACCATCCGACTGCACTCCTCAGGGCTATTCCGAAAGCCCAACTGCAGCAGGCCGCAAGAAATAATAGTGATGAGACCAGAAGACACCAGCAACTTGATGAGATGCAGCAACGATTTGTACAACGAGGATATAATCCGCACCTTGTTAAACAAAGTAGAATGGGAGTGGAAAGTGATACCACGATGTCTACCCGAACCGATCCTAAAGACGAGCAGCGGATGACCTTTACCACGGTATATAGTCCTTCAACTAGAGCCTTAGGCATAACACTAAGAGAACACTGGCACATCGTACAAGGTGACCCCTCTCTTCCATTCAACAAGTGGCAACCTCCGAGAGTGGGTTACAAACGTGACAAAAATTTAAAAGATCTGTTGATGCTCACGGACCCCACACATTGCTACAACCCTGAGACATGGTTGACACAGAGAAAGAAACCAGGATGCTATAGGTGTGTGGGATGTACCACCTGTAATGCCATGATTCCAGGACCAACGTTTGGACATCCCCACCGCAATCAGAGGTTCAAGATTAGGCATGTGCTAACGTGCACCACCTCTCATGTGGTATACCTACTAAATTGCAGCTGTGGGCGGTTCTATGTGGGAAAAACAACTGACGACGCCCGGACCAGGTTCGCTAACCACAGATCATCCATCAGAACGGCCCTTAAGAAGGGCTCTAGTGACCAACCTGTGGCCCGGCACTTTGTGGAGAAAGGCCATGGACTCCATGATCTGAGATTCACCTTAATTGATCATGTCCCCCCATTAAGGCGGGGTGGTGATAGGGATACACTTCTCCTGCAAGTTGAGGCCAAATGGATTTTTCGTTTGAATACCCTGCAACCACATGGACTTAATACTATGTTTGACTGGCATTGTTTCTTGTAAATTAGACCCAGCTCTTATGGAGATTTGCCTTACTTACCATGGGAGTCCATGTTTTCCAGATTTTTTGTACTTGAGAGTCCACACTCTATTCTCATTTTTATTTTTATTTTTATTTATTTTTTATTATTTTTATTTTTATATTTATTATTTTTATTCTTACTATTATTTTTATTTATCTTTTCTGTTCCCCCCCCCCCTTTTTTTCACTAACATTTTTTCACATTCTTTTCACAATTTTATTGTCTGTTTGGTTTACCTTGTATTTATGTATAGGTGGGGTTATTTTGGTTTATTCTTTTCTTCGGGGCGTTTGATACTCTCTCTTGGGAGGTTCATGGGTCATGCCATCTCTGTTCACCTTCTTTAATGGGTGATATTAACGTGTATAAAATTTGTACATATTCTCCATCATGGTACACTGTGTATATTAGATAGTAAATGTACATTAGTGGTATAGTCCCTGTAGCAGCGTCCACTATGATATGTATGATATTATTATACCCCCATTAGAATACGGCAAGATTGCTATATATATTATTTATTGGTTATATTTACGGCAGTGGTATAGCCAATGTAGCAGCGCTTATTACAAGTATCGATTGATGTGTACTATTACAATGTTATGCTTAGTAGCTAATTTGTTTGACATGCTTCTTTGTTGCTATTTGGATCGTTGTGACCCATTGCCATGACAACCCCAACCGCAACCCGAGTGATTGGTGCAGGGCCACACACGTGATCGGCCGATGCACTTCCGGGTATGTCTGTTCTACCTAGTGCGGGTGCAGTTGCGGTGGCGTGGTACACGGCGATCTACATCAGAACTTTGTTTGTTTTCCCATCATGGTAGGTTTTGAGTGTGTACTTTATGCCTGACAACCTAGGTAACAACATATAAGGCTTCCAATATTGGCTGGCTCCCCGGATAATAACGGACATTAGGGGTATGTTAAGATTACCAGTACTGTGAAATGTTAAGTTGTTTACCATGTTCATTTTGCTACAGGTCTTTTAATTTGATCATCTTCACTGTCATAGCATTGATTGCTTATATTATTATTTATATACGATGTTCACTTTGTGACATATGGTCACCATAGCAACACTTTTGGCGTTTTTTTTTTTTTTTGCTAATTGGGGGGAGGGGTTATTTATTTGTTTGTATAAATTCACCAAAGTTTGAAGCATTCACTGTCTGAGGAAGGGGATACACTGTCCCCGAAACGTCACTAATTTTGCCAAGTAAAAAAGTTTGTTAAAAAATCCAGCGAGTGCAAGGTCTGTTTCTGATTTTGTATCTAATTTCACTAGCACCCTGGTTGTTGCATATAAGTGAGAGTGCACATCTTTGCTAAACATATATATATATATATATATATATATATATATATACCTCCCAATATTTCAAAATTCAAAAGAGGGACACCCCCCCCCCTCCGCGTCAAAAATTTGAAATGTGGTGGGCAGGAGCAGGGGCGGGGCTTAATAAAAATCATAAGACCAAAGTAATATAAATAAAATTCTAAATAAAGTCATATCTTTTAATACTCTTAGGCAGCAAATCAAACAAAACTTAAACCACTGCTATAGCTATGTGAGTTCTGCATTTAATTAACCTTTGCAGAGACAGTGCTAAATAATTTTTTCTTAATTGGACATTTAATAATAGATTCTTTAAAACTGCTTTCTGAATTCCCCATTAATATTCTAGATGCTGGCTTTAAAGTTAGCAAAAATGCACAGTAACACACTACATAGCATACACTTGCATATGCAGAGACACACACATACTACATAGCATACACTTATACAAGCAGATACACACACTACATAGCTTACACTTATACATGCAGATACACACACTACATAGCATACACTTATACAAGCAGATACACACACTACATAGCTTACACTTATACATGCAGACACACCCACTACATAGCATACACTTATACATACAGATACACACATACTACACAGCTTACACTTATACATGCAGATACACACACATACACACTTATAGATACAGATAGAATAGACTCAATTCAAAATACTTTAGAGAGACTTGTTCAGTGCAAACAAAATACAGATAGACAGTTCTATGGTGAAACCGACTCCATTCAGGAGTCCCACTTCAGCGGATGTCACCACAATACAACTTGTCACAAATTTTTCCAAGCAAAGTGTAACAAAAGGACTTACCACGATACTGACAACTCAGTGTTCAAGGGGAAAGTCATTCGTAAGCTGCAAACTCCATGTTATTGCAGCTTTAGTGTTCTCCTCCCAGTGCAGGGCAAATGTTTTGCTAGAGATGCTTGTGACGTGTAGCCTTTATGATACATCGGAAAGTAACCGTGAAAGCTGCATACAACACTATAACTGCTAGGGCTCTAAAACCCTTATTTCTCAAAGTAAACGTAAACAAAGCAGGATATCGCAGTTGCAGTGAGAGATAGGCAGGGAGAGATTATTAGGTTAAAAAATACCTTTTATTCCATACTTGTGTTTTTTCAGCTCTGATGAACTGCCTGTGAGGCGGGAAATGCATCAGCTGTAATGTTCGTTTGTTTGTTGTGCCTGTCTAACAATTTTTGGAATAAAAGGTATTTTTTAACCTAATAATCTCTCCCTGCCTCTCTCTCACTGCAACTGCGATATCCTGCTTCGTATAGATACAGATAGACACACACTACATCATATATGGGTATCTGTCACTCATTGTATGGGGTCCTGGGGTTGGCAAGCACATTAGCTGGCAGTCTGAGGCTGCCACTGTTCATTACCCTGGTGTTAGCACTAGCATGCTAGTATTATCACCAGGGGTTAGATGTCATCACTTCCAGGGTTAGAGGTCACCATTACCTGAGGTCAGAGGGTATACAGCCTTCTTACTCCTACTTAACCCACACACCATTCCTTTTCCACAAGGAATCTAACAGGTATATAGCCCTGGGAGAGAAAAGCCAGCTTCTGAGTATGGGCCCAATAGAATTAAAACATTTTTTTTTTTAATGCATGGGGAAATGCGGGACAGATGGCTAGCAACCCGGGACAGCGGGACAGACCCCTAAAATCGGGACTGTCCCGTGAAAATTGGGATAGTTGGGAGGTATGTATATATATATATATTATTATTATTATTATAGAATGTTTGCAATATTATAAGTAAAACACGATTGCACAATCTCAATCACATTATTATGACATGATATGAATATTACAAATGAGAAATCGAGATCACAATATTGTGAAATATGAGAATCACAATAATGTGAAATATGAATATTGTGATCATGAATGCGTGTTCTCAATATAATGTAAACATGAATATTTAGAATGCCCAATTGCAATCTTAAAATGAGAAAAGATACACACCTAAGACACAATAGAAGATTAGTACAATCATGTTTACAGCTTACATACACATATATTCTAACACCATACTGTACAATACATATAAATTAAACAATGTATATAGACATATCATATACCCACAATCCCTCTTATAGGTGTATTATTGATATGTTTAATTCACTATTGTATTGTATGAACAGGGGCTGAGTTTCTGTTGACACATGTAACTTGTATTGTCATATAGTACTATGTAAAGGGATCATTTACATTACATCTTCAATGTAGGTGGCAATGCTGCTTTGAATATGGTGATAGTATAAGAGAGGCATCACCACCCACTGAAAAGTACGATAAAATTCCTCTCGGCTGCCTTTAAAAAGTACTGTCAGTCCTTTGGAATATTTCTTCCAGCTTTCTTAACATCGCAACAAATCCCTTTTGAACATCTCGCCCCCTCGTGGCACTTTCGATCATCAGGGCCTTATACAGAACAATTGAAAATTTGCATTGTATTACTTAGAAACATACCGCTAGATTTAGAGTTCTGAGGTCAAAGGGGTGCATTAGCTACGCGTGCTTTTTTTCTCCCGCACCTTTTAAATACCGCTGGTATTTAGAGTTCACAGAAGGGCTGCGTTAGGCTCCAAAAAGGGAACGTATAGCATAATTTACCGCCACTGCAACTCTCAATACTAGCGGTGCTTAAGGACGCGGCCAGCTTCAAAAACGTGCTCGTGAGCGATTCCCCCATAGGAAACAATGGGGCCGTTTGATCTGAAAAAAAACCTAACACCTGCAAAAAAGCAGCGTTCAGCTCCTAACGCAGCCCCATTGTTTCCTATGGGGAAACACTTCCTACGTCTGCACCTAACACCCTAACATGTACCCCGAGTCTAAACACCCCTAACCTTACACTTATTAACCCCTCGCCCCCGCTATCGCTGACCCCTGCATATTTTTTTTAACCCCTAATCTGCCGCTCCGTACACCGCCGCCACCTATGTTATCCCTATGTCCCCCTAATCTGCTGCCCCTAACACCGCCGACCCCTATATTATATTTATTAACCCCTAATCTGCCGCCCCCAACGTCGCCGCCACCTACCTACACTTATTAACCCCTAATCTGCCGACCGGACCTCACCGCTACTATAATAAAGTTAACCCCTAATCCGCCTCACTCCCGCCTCAATAACCCTATAATAAATAGTATTAACCCCTAATCTGCCCTCCCTAACATCACTGACACCTAACTTCAAGTATTAACCCCTAATCTGCCAACTGGACCTCACCGCTACTCTATTAAATTTATTAACCCCTAAAGCTAAGTCTAACCCTAACACTAACACCCCCCTAAGTTAAATATAATTTTTATCTAACGAAAAAAATTAACTCTTATTAAATAAATTATTCCTATTTAAAGCTAAATACTTACCTGTAAAATAAACCCTAATATAGCTACAATATAAATAATAATTATATTGCAGCTATTTTAGGATTAATATTTATTTTTACAGGCAACTTTGTATTTATTTTAACCAGGTACAATAGCTATTAAATAGTTAAGAACTATTTAATAGCTACCTTAGTTAAAATAATTACAAAATTACCTGTAAAATAAATCCTAACCTAAGTTACAATTAAACCTAACACTACACTATCAATAAATTAATTAAATAAAATACCTACAAATAAATACAATTAAATAAACTAACTAAAGTACAAAATAAAAAAAGAACTAAGTTACAAAAAATTAAAAAAATAATTTACAAACATTAGAAAAAGATTACAACAATTTTAAGCTAATTACACCTACTCTAAGCCCCCTAATAAAATAACCAAGCCCCCCAAAATAAAAAATGCCATACCCTATTCTAAAATACAAATAGAAAAGCTCTTTTACCTTACCAGCCCTTAAAAGGGCCTTTTGCAGGGCATGCCCCAAAGAATTCAGCTCTTTTGCCTGTAAAAAAAAAATACAATACCCCCCCAACATTACAACCCACCACCCACATACCCCTAATCTAACCCAAACCCCCCTTAAATAAACCTAACACTAAGCCCCTGAAGATCTCCCTACCTTATCTTCACCACGCCGGGTATCACCGATCCGTCCAGAGGAGCCTCCGAAGTCTTCATCCAAGCCCAAGCGGGGGCTGAAGAAGTCCATCATCGGGCTGAAGAGGTCCGTCATCGGGCTGAAGTCTTGATCCAAGCGGGCGCTGAAGAGGTCCATCATCGGGCTGAAGTCTTCTATCAAGAGGCATCTTCAATCTTCATCCATCCGGAGCGGAGCGGAGGAGCCATCTTCTTCCAGCCGATGCGGATCCATCCTCTTCTAAACCGACGCCTACTCGCTGAAATGACGGTTCCTTTAAAATGACGTCATCCAAGATGGCGTCCCCTCGAATTCTGATTGGCTGATAGGATTCTATCAGCCAATCGGAAATTAAGGTAGGATAATTGGATCAGCTATACATATATTTAGGTCATTAAGCCTCACCAAGTAAGTTTTATTTTTTAGACCATGTACTATATTTGGTAGCCCTCCTTTGTACATATTCCAGTTTGTTTATATCCTTCTGGAGATAGGGCCTCCAGTAACTGCACACAATACTCAAGATGAGGCATAACTAATGATCTGCAAAAGAACCTTACTATTTCTGCTGAAAATACCTCTACCAATACAACCAAGCATTCTACTGTCCTGTTACCCACTGCAATACTACATTGTTACTAAATTTTAAAACATCTGAAATAATAATTCCCAAGTACCATTCGCTCATTTGTGACAGTCAGTAAAAGAGTCATTGAGGCTTATAAAACGTTTTGGATATTTTAATTTCCTAAATGCAATAAATTTTACACTTATGCTATGGTTAAAACTTTAGATCCCCAGTCATTTGTCCAATCTCCCAAATTTTGTATATCACGTCTCATTTTGTCTATCCCCCCCCCTGAACTCTATTAATTTTTTTGGTATCATTTACAAAACAGACATACATTACCCTGTAGCCCTTTTGCTAATATCTCTGATAAATATGTTAAACAAAAACAGGCCCCAGAACTGATGCCTAAGGAACTTCACTAGTAACTGCCCCCGCTGCGGAATGTACTCCATTTACTATCCTTAAGCGAACATTCAACCCAGTTCACAATTTTCGAGTCTAGACCAACGAGATACAGTTTGTCAATTAGTTTGTTTATGTGGTAAAGGTGTCAAATGCTTTGCTGAAATCTAGATATGTTTCATTAACTTCCTCTCCACCCTATTCTAATACTTTTGTTTACATAATCAAATAAGTCAATTAGATTAGTCTGGCATGCCCTCCCTGAAGTAAAACCATACTTCTTCCTTAGAAGAGACTTTTATTTAATTTCCCTACTACTGAGGTTAAACTAACTGGCCTGTAGTTACCAGATTATTCCCTTCTGCCCTTTTTATGAAAAGATACTACATTCTCCAATCATCTGGAACAACTCCTGTCAATAGTGAGTGATTAAACAGATCAGTTAATGGGGCAGTCAGCACAGATCTAGGCTTCTTTAAAACCCTTGGATGAATATTATCAGGACTTTTTTTAAATTATTTTTGATAATGCAAACAAAATCTCATCCTCTGTAAAAAGATTAGTGCTAAGCTCATTTAATTTTTTTGTAGCATTCCTTTATGAAGATATTCAATCTTCACCATCTTTTGTGAAGACAGAACAGAAATAATTGTTGAGACAGTCTGCAATTTGCTTATCTCCTTCTGCTATTCTACCATAAACTGTTTTAAATTTTACTATTACAACCTTATTTTTCTCCTTTCTCTGATATATCTTCTCTTCCACATGCTTTTTAACCTTCCTAATTAACTGCTTAGTCTTTTTTTTGTTGGAGTCTCTATATTTGCATATCATCATCTGACTGTATTTGTAATTTTTATAAGCTATCTTTTTTTGTCTTTACAGCATTCGCTACTACTTTGGAAAATCATATTGGTTTCCTCTTTCTTTTACTTTTACAGACATGTCTAATACAGTGCTTGATTGCATATAAAATGGCACCCTTCAAAAATTCCCACTGTTCTTGAGCTCCCGTAATAAGGGCTAGATTTATTAACGCTGAGGCATATAGGGGCATGTATACGCGCCCCTGTATGCCTCAGCTCGCCTGTGGAGGGGCGAAATTACCCGCAGGTATTCGCCATTGCACACGAGCGCAATTTTGCGCTCGTGTGCAATCCCGCCCCCTGCCCGTGCACAGCCAATCATGTGCGGGCAGAAGCTGTCAATCTCCTGGGTCGGACTCGACCGATGAGATTGAAATTTCGCCACCTTAGAGGGGTGAAGAGCTTAGGGATAAATCACGGGCGAGCAAGTTCTTGTGAGAACTTGCAGCCGTAAGTGCTTGATAAATCGAGCCCTTATTTAGAGTTTGCTCTTTTCATAGTTGTTTTAGGTATTCTCCCATTATGAAAAATCAGCCTTCCCAAAGTCTAAAATTTTTGTTTAAAGGGACACTCCAAGTCAAAGAATTAAACTTTCATTATTCAGATAGAGCATGCCATATTAAACAACTTTCCAATTTACTTCCATTAAAAAAAAGGTTTACAGTCTTTTTATATTTTAAAAGAGTTCTGAGTCACCAGCTCCTACTGAGTATGTGCAATAATTCACAGAACAAGTGAATATACATTTTGTGATTGGGCTGATGGCGGTCACATGGTAATGTGTATGCATTTTGTGATTGGCTGATGGCTGTCACATGGTACAGGGTGTGTGGAAATACACAACTTTTAAAATTGTAAGAAAAAAAATCTACTGTTCATCTGATGTTCAGACTAAGTGCTATTGCATTGTCTTGTTATCTTGGCATTTGTTGATTATGCAAATCTACTGTGTTGACTGGTCCTTTAAGTCTGGGTGGATAGTGCCATCACATGAATACTAAACACAAACAGATTGATGATTACTGAAACCTAAGTTCTCACCTACAGACACATCTGAAACTGTATCACTGTTTGTAAGTATTAAATCTAATATAGCTGCCTTTCGAGTTGGTTTCCTTATCACTTGCTCAAGTGACTCCCTTTTCAAGGGATTAAAGAATATACCTGCTTTCTAGCTGATCTAGCACAGAGAATTCTTCTTGTCTATATCTGACAAATGAAGTCCCCCATTACTATAACTTTACCCTTCATGGTCATTTTCGTTATTTTTTCTAATAACAGATTGTCCGAGTCTCATCTTGTAATGGAGGCCTATATACAACCACTGTCCTAAACATACTTTTATCTCCATTTCACAGACACCCAACTACTTTCCCACATTCATCATTAGTTCTTACAATTTTCCAGTAACTTTTATACTTTGTCTTTTACATACAGACCAACTCCTCCACATTTTCGTCCTACTCTGTTTTTTAAATAACTTGTATTCAGGTATGACTTAGTTCCAGTCATGAGAATCATTGTACCATGAGTCGGTTATAGCTAGCTTAAATCCAAGTTATCCTTAGTCTTTATTAAAGTGAGTTCAGGTAACTTATTTCCTAAGCTGCAAGCATTTTTGTGCATTCTGCCTGGAAT
This sequence comes from Bombina bombina, assembly GCF_027579735.1. Lineage (NCBI taxonomy): Eukaryota > Metazoa > Chordata > Amphibia > Anura > Bombinatoridae > Bombina > Bombina bombina. The sequence goes on along the minus strand of NC_069501.1, from coordinate 781,029,384 downwards.
TTCTTAGGACTGAAATGGACATTTAACAGGTTTGCATGCTTGTTGTGGGTGTGTGTGTGTGTTGTGTGTGGGGGGGGGTGGGGGTGGGTGGGCAGGTGGATATAATAATGCTACCCCCTTTACTATGTTTTAAATTACTTCTAATTAAAGATTTGAACTCCTCTCCCAGATATGCTGTACCCTTTAGCCATCCAAATGGAAACCATTTCTCTAATAGCCAATAAAGCCAAATCTTCTCCCTGCACACCACTTATGTTTATTATCTGCTCCATCTTTCCTGCTTGCTGGACATACACAGGTAAAATAGCAGAAAAATATTAAAGTTGATACCACATGCTCTAAATGATTACCTAGGTCACAAAACTGTTTCTTGAACAGCAGCAACACCATTATTAGCCAGATCATGTGTTCCTAAAGAATAACGGCTAGATTTAGAGTTTGGCGTGTAGATGGGGTGCATTAAGCTACGTGTGGTTTATTTTCTAACGCACAGAGTTTTTTAACGCGGGTATTTAGAGTTTATAAATAACCATCTAACTATACTCCCTAATGCGTGTAGTTCACACGCGGAATCCCGCACGCGTTAGACAGTCTCCCATAGAGATCAATGGAAAAAGCAAACAAACACGCTTTTTTCACCTAACACTCGATCTCGCGAGAAATACGCACAGCTCGGTCATATGACGTATACACATAATGCACAACACTAACACACCCGCAATGTCACAACAACAATTACAGAACAAAGCACATCTGCATTACCACATTCAGAAGCGGGGGAAAATTAAATAACATAAAATCAGGGAATACGCATATCATTTATGATGCGGAAATCCGGAAAATAACAACAAGGAAAAATAAAATGCACAATCATACACTAGCAAAATACTCGCATTCAATATTACTATATATTATGACAAACATACATTATATAACACTTCACTATACGACACCATCGCAAATTAACATTTACACATAATACGCTGGGACAATGTTAGAGAAAACGAGCACTATGATATCATCGCGTTCTAACGCATTCCACAAATACTAACTCGAAATTGAGCGTGCGCAAATTCACAACCACCTAATACACATTGCACAAATACTAATTACTAATAAAGTACAACACCTGAACACAATTTACAACGCAAACCGGTACATCATTAAACATTTACACAGGGTATATAAGCACCACACAAGCATGGCTTCTTTGACTGTGTTGCTGGTGGGTTTTTGGAGATTGGAGCTTTGAGATTTGAGATTTAGTGCATTATTGTGAGTGAGTTAGTGTTAGTGTGAGAGAGTCAGTTAGTGTTATCATGAGTGAGTTAGTGGTAGTGGGAGTTAGTGAGAGTTAGTGGTAGTGTGAGAGAGTCAGTTAGTGGTAGTGTGAGTTATTGAGAGTTAGTGGTAGTGTGAGTTATTGAGAGTTAGTGGTAGTGTGAGTTATTGAGAGTTAGTGGTAGTGTGAGTTAGAGAGTTAGTGGTAGTGTGAGTTATTGAGAGTTAGTGGAAGTGTGAGTTATTGAGAGTTAGTGGTAGTGTGAGAGAGTCAGTTAGTGGTAGTGTGAGTTAGTGGTAGTGTGAGTTAGTGAGCGACAGTTGGTTTGGGTGAGTGTGCGAGTGCTTTTTCTGTACACTTAACACATTTACACGCAAACACATTCAATACATACATACACTTACATACACTTATCAATAACACTACATACATTCCATACCCCATACCCTCTCATACTACACTCCATACCCCATTCCCTGTAGTCCCATTCCCTTTCATCCCATTTACTCTTATCCCATCCCCCATCCCAATCCCCTAGTTACATTTAGTTTACATATCCTCCTTTTAGTCTTCTTCTTCATTTTGTTTATTTAAATACTCCTAACCCTCTTTTATTTATATCCCTTTCACAATTTCAGCACTTTTTTGTCTTTTTAGTTCTGTATTTTGACCCCCTTTCATTTGATCACACTCACTTTTTGTGTGCTTATTTGGGGTTTAGTTTAGGGAAAAGATGGAGGGCAGGCAGGGGAGAGGTAGAGGGGGGAGGAGAGGGAGGGGGAGAGGAACAGGACAGGAAGGGGGGCAGGAAGGGGGGCAGGAAGTGGGGGTGGAAGCAGTGGGTGGGTTCAAGATGAACAAGTGGCTGGGCCCAGTGGCGGAAAGAGTAGGGCTTCACAGTCCGGGAAACAGAGGGCATCGTCACAGGGGAAGGCCAAGGCGACTAGGGAGGCGAGGTTTTCTATGGAGGAGAAGGAGGCCCTCGTAGAAGCCTATATGGGCAGGTATAGGAGGCTGCGGCATCAGAAGACCACCCCGAGTGAGAAGAGGAAGCTCTGGCAGGAGATAAGGGATTCAGTCAATGCAGTGGGTGGACGGAATAGAGATATGGACTCTATTAAACATCGCTACCGGGACTGCAAGATGGATCTTAAAAAAAAAATAACCCGGGAGTCCCAACATGCCGCAGGAACCGGTGGCGGCCCTGCACTGATAGTTGAGTACTGCCGATGGGAGGAAATGTTGCGTCCCAGCATCTCCGAGGTGGATATAGTCAGTATCGGAGGAATCGATACTGGGAACCTGCCACTCTCATCTGACGGTAAGCTCATTTAAGAATAAATTAACATCCGAATGTATTTCAAGGGACACTATACGCAAACATTTCCTTTCATGATTAAGGTAGAGAATACAATTTAAACAACATTCCAATTTACTTATATTACCTAATTTGCTTCATTCTTAGATATACTTTAATGAAGAAATAGCCATGCACACAGTGAACCATCACAGGAGGCAGCTATGTGCAGCTACCAATCAGCAGCTACTAAGCATATCTAGATATGCTTTTCAGCAAAGAATATCAAGAGAATGAAGCAAATTAGATAATAGAAGTAAATTAGAAAGTTGATTATAATTGTATGCTCTTTCTAAATCAGGAAAGATAAAACATTGGGTTTCATGTCCCTTTAAGGATAAGAATAATGCTATTATGCTGTTTAACACATTATTACGTAAACACATTCACAATTACTTTGCGGTTACATTAGTATCTAGGCTATAGGTTAGGTGTGCATTTAAACAGACTGAAAACAAATGCTAAAACATTCAGATTGACCAGAGATATCACAAACACGGTTTTGAAAATGCAGAAATCGTATTGATTGTTAGATTTCAAAGTGGATTAATGAGGCTGCATTTGTAATTGTATCGTAAGTTAAATAATTTAAAGCTTTATTTGGAAATATGCTAATATATACATTTCTTTCTTTTTCAAATATACAGAGTCTGGGGAGGAGGCAGCACAGCAACTACAGGCTCCTCCTTTTCCCCGGTATGAGAGTGGTGGGGATGAATCTCCACCTCGGAGGGAAGAGGCCCCCCTTGAGGAAGAGGCCCCCCTTGACGAAGAGGCCCCCCTTGATGAAGAGGCCGCGGAAGCAGAGGAAGAGGCCCCTCAAGCACCAGCAGGCCACCGTGCACCAGCAGGCCGCCGTGCACCAGCAGGCCGCCGTGCACGGGCACCCCGCCGTGCACAACAAGAGGAAATAGCTGAGGTGCGGGTTCTACTAGACTACATTGACCAGATGCGTACCTCCCGGATCCAAAATATAGAAGGCAGAAATAGAATTATTGAAGGCCAAACCCAAATCATTGAAGGCCAAACCCAAATCATACACCTCCTTACTCGAATAGAAGAAGGCCAAAACAGAAGTTTTCGACTCCAACAAGAGATGTTTAATTTTTTTCCGGGAGGCGCATGCTGGTATGCCTCCTGCTGGTCTGCCTCCTGCTGGTCTGCCTCCTGCTGGTCTGCCTCCTGCTGGTCTACCTCCTGCTGGTCTACCTCCTGCTGGGCCTCCTGCTCGGCCTCCTGCTCCTGGGCCGCCATCTGCTGGGCCTCCTGCTTCTGGGCCGCCATCTGCTGGGCCTCCTGCCGGTCCATCTGCTCCTGCCGGGCCATCTTCTCCTGCCGGGCCATCTTCTCCTGCCGGGCCATCTTCTCCTGCCGGGCCATCTCCTCCTGCCGGGCCATCTCCTCCTCCTCCTCACCTTGGTCGTCCCAGTACTCTTCCTTCCACTCTTCCCACAACATCTCCAATGAGAACTCGTTGGAGGCGGCAGTTGCCCCTCCCAGAGCCTCAGCCTTGTGGGAAGAGGGGAAGGAAGAGGAAGTAAGTATTTTTTGTCATGTTGATTTCGTTTTTATTTAATGTGTAATGGATAGGTATGTGATGATGTGGTTTTCATACACTTGTGGACCACACTCTGTATATAATCTACTTCTATGGGACCGGGTCCATGAAGGCAGATTGTTTGCAGAGTGTGGGTTATAAGTGTGTGGACACCACATCATCACATACCTATCCTTGTTCATGATATTGATTGGTTTCTGTGATGTGATGTCCAAACTGTTTCCCTAATCTCAAACAAAATTACCATTACAATTATCCATGATGGCATATTACTGTTTGAATGCCAATAACACAGCTTAAAGGGACAGTCAGAACATTATTGATTACAAAGAAAACACTGTATTACGCATTATCAAGTTTGAAACCAAAAAACATGGAGAAATACGTGTGACTTATGTGCTTACCCTTGTATCTATGCCTATGAAAAATGACCACTTATTTGTTGTTCTGACATAACAACATTTTAGACAATCAATGATCAATACATGGTAAATATGCTGTATGAGCTCAAGGTTTTCTATATACAAATGCTCTCAAAAATGCCCTCTAGTGGTCAAATAGCATTCTGATTACATGCACTCTTCAAGCTCTAAGAAATGAGCACATGAACCTCATAGGTTTAGCTAGCAAATAAAAATAACCACAGAAAAATGATTAATTGGTGAGAAACTTTTGATATCATTGATATTACAAAATTTGCTTTTTTAATAATGCAAAACATTATTTGTTTTCTAGACTGTCCCTTTAAAAAAATTACATATGCTAACATATAATATTTGGTGCTTGTTGGTATATCTACATGTACTTGTTCAAACAAGAAATATTGCCAAAAGATTTCTATTGACTTGTTAAATAAAGTCTATTTTCTTAAAGAGACATTATTGTGTTTGTTTTTAGAAAGACATTTGTTTTAACAATGAATATGGTTTAAAGTCCTTTTAGGAGTGACAAAAAAAAAAATATGCTAACAATAATATATTTGGAGATTAACCAATGTGGAGCTCATACATGATACAAAAATCAACATTTGCATTAAAGGGACAGTATACAATCTTTTTAACAGAACTGCATGTAATAGACACTACTAGAAACAACAAGATTAACATATACTGTTATCAAAATCAATATTAAAAAGCTTTAAACACTTTCAAAGAAAATCGGGTTTTCTCTATTGAAAATATACTGTAGATGGAAACCCCATTACAACCGTAAAACAAGACAATACCCCATCATTAACATATGAAAAGACCCTTTACACAAACAGGAGAAAGCTGGAGATGGTACTCACATGAAACTTTGAGGCTTGGCGAGGAGCCTGAAAATTACTTAAATTCTATTTGAACATAAGCAAAAGTAGACATGTATTTGGTAAACAATGGACTATATAACTAGAGACAAACTAAAATATTTTGGTTTTTAATGTGAGTGTCTAATGAACCTTTAATAAAATATACGACGAAATAACATTTAGAAGAAGTCGGCATCATATATTTAGCATATGATAAAGATAAATGCATATTGATTACTTTATTCTAATACAATAGCGCATATTTATGAATTCGATATCTTTAAAATTAAACACAACACAGTCATTTTTCATAAAAAGGAACATATTGTTGACAAACATATTAAACAAGATGGACTATAGAGATTTGCACTTGCCTCGAAATATCTTATGCATGAAAACATTTTGCTTTCATTCGTTTATTCAACCAGACATCCAGCAAAAGAGAATGTTGTGTTCTTTATCAGCTATGGGTCAACAATGTTACATGATGCACACAATCCATATTCACCATGGTTTTAAACTTGTCTTCTCATTCACAAACGCGTGTAACGTGCCCAAACAAATATTGCGGGACTACGTAATACAATCAGACGTTTTTTACACCTTTGCATGTGACGTCTTAATTAACATGGCGCATCCTTGATCACGTAAGAACGCAATCCAATAAAAGGTGCATCCATGATCGCGTAAAAACGCCATCCAATAAAAGGCGCATCCTTGATCACGTAAAAACGCAATCCAATAAAAGGCGCATCCTTGATTGCGTAAAAACGCCATCCAATAAAAGGCGCATCCTTGATCGCGTAAAAACGTCAGTCAATACAAGGAATCATTGGACAGCCTGGCAGGTGACGTCTTAAGCAACATGGCGCATCCGAGATTGCTGAAAAACCGCAGCCAATACAAGGATTCAGTTGATAGCTTGGCATATCAATAAGAAACGTATTTATATTTTAGTAACTAGTATGTGTCTATATTTCTATCTAGGAATGTCACGATAGATAACGAAATACTGTGATCTATAAAATCGAATACATTATCGAAAATAAGGAGATATTTCATTAGAAGCAGAGGATTTATAACTAAACTATTTAGCAAGCAGCTTTTTTTAAGTACAAATTAAATCAATATTGGTTACACGATTATGTACGACATTGCAATTTGAAATATATTGTTACAATAAATGAAAATATTTGGATTATTGTGTTTCCTGTCCCTTTAAAAGAAAATTAATGCTAGGAGATGAAAATTAATGCTAGGAGATGCATTAGTAAAATAGGGATGTGTTAGATATTATATGTTAAAGGGACAGTCAACCCCAGAAATTGAATTTTCAAAAATATAGCTAATCCCTTTATTACACATCACTCATTTTTGAACAACAAACACAGTTATATATTAATATACATTTTACTTCTGTTATTATCTTGTATCTAAGCTTCTGCTGACTGCCCCATTATTTAGGTTCTTTTGACAGACATGCAGTTTAGCCAATCAATGCTCACTCCTAGGTCACTTTACGTGCATGATCTCAATGTTATCTATATGAAACATGTGAACTAATGCCTTATAGTAGTCAATATTTTTAAAACATTAGAGGCAGTCTTCAAAGTTGAAGAACTTAGCATATGAACCTCCTCTGTTTACCTTTCAAATAACAATAACAAGAGAACAAAGCTAAATGTTGAATAAAAGCTAATTAGGAAGTTGGTTAAACTCGCATGCCCTATTTAAATCATGAATCATCTTTTTGGACTTGACTGTCCCTTTAACTATAGCTATGGTGTATATCTTTAACATTTAAAAGATACACATGAGAAATACATATGCCATTGATGTTTTAAGATATGTTTAGATTGTTTTGGAATAACAATAATGACACATGTATTGATCAAACGTGTCACTTATTCAAGTTGAAATATGGTCAGCCTACCTCTAGCCATATATGGGAGGCGAAGTATTTTGAAAAAATATTTTGATAAACATATTCCTCATCTAAAATATGCGCATTACACACAGATATTGATTTGGTTACACTACTACAATAAGATAGAATTGAAATTTAAATACATGTGCTGTCAACATTACAATAAGATTGTTTATTAATAAGATTATATGTCCTTGTTCATGTAAAAAGGACAAAAATGCTTTAGAAATGGAAATCCATTTATTAACAATTGTGGTCAGCATCACTTAAAGGGACATGAAATAAAAAAATAAATAAAGAGGATACACAGAGAGAATACTATTTCAATAAAATTAACACTTTACAGGGATTATCTCATTGTATCAATCCTGGGATTATTTGTTAAAGGTGCATCAATTCACGCAGAGTTTATAAATAAACACATGGATGTGAAATTTGCAATACACATATATATACACAAAAATAACAATCTATATATACATATATAAATCATGCAATGATAAAGCTTTAAGAAAAATATATAAAGACAAATAATAAAATTAAATTGGAGATGTAAATCTTAAAGTCATTTACAATTGTATTACATATATGATTCAGGAAACACCATTATTTTTGGTAAGGTCCCTTTAAGGATGAACCAGATAAACTAGAGATTTCAATCAATGACATGAATAAAGAGGACAAAGAATCAAGGAATGACATGTCTTTTATTAGTATGTCAGAAAACATCAACAACGTTTATAAATAATCTTTTAAAGATCCGGAAAATTGGAGCCATATGACAAGGTAAAAGAGTGCATCACAGTCCATGAAGAGAGTTGCCAAGGGCCAGCATAGCCCCATTGGAGCCATATAACAAGGTAAAAGAGTGCATCACAGTCCATGAAGAGAGTTGCCAAGGGCCAGCATAGCCCCATTGGAGCCATATGACAAGGTAAAAGAGTGCATCACAGTCCATGAAGAGAGTTGCCAAGGGCCAGCATAGCCCCATTGGAGCCATATGACAAGGTAAAAGAGTGCATCACAGTCCATGAAGAGAGTTGCCAAGGGCCAGCATAGCCTCATTGGAGCCATATGACAAGGTAAAAGAGTGCATCACAGTCCATGAAGAGAGTTGCCAAGGGCCAGCATAGCCCCATTGGAGCCATATGACAAGGTAAAAGAGTGCATCACAGTCCATGAAGAGAGTTGCCAAGGGCCAGCATAGCCCCATTGGAGCCATATGACAAGGTAAAAGAGTGCATCACAGTCCATGAAGAGAGTTGCCAAGGGCTAGCATAGCTCCATTGGAGCCATATGACAAGGAAAAAGAGTGCATCACAGTCCATGAAGAGAGTTGCCAAGGGCCAGCATAGCCCCATTGGAGCCATATGACAAGGTAAAAGAGTGCATCACAGTCCATGAAGAGAGTTGCCAAGGGCCAGCATAGCCCCATTGGAGCCATATGACAAGGTAAAAGAGTGCATCACAGTCCATGAAGAGAGTTGCCAAGGGCCAGCATAGCCCCATTGTAGCCATATGACAAGGTAAAAGAGTGCATCACAGTCCATGAAGAGAGTTGCCAAGGGCCAGCATAGCCCCATTGGAGCCATATGACAAGGTAAAAGAGTGCATCACAGTCCATGAAGAGAGTTGCCAAGGGCCAGCATAGCCCCATTGGAGCCATATGACAAGGTAAAAGAGTGCATCACAGTCCATGAAGAGAGTTGCCAAGGGCCAGCATAGCCCCATTGGAGCCATATGACAAGGTAAAAGAGTGCATCACAGTCCATGAAGAGAGTTGCCAAGGGCCGGCATAGCCCCATTGGAGCCATATGACAAGGTAAAAGAGTGCATCACAGTCCATGAAGAGAGTTGCCAAGGGCCAGCATAGCCCCATTGGAGCCATATGACAAGGTAAAAGAGTGAATCACAGTCCATGAAGAGAGTTGCCAAGGGCCAGCATAGCCCCATTGGAGCCATTTGACAAGGTAAAAGAGTGCAACAGGCACAACAATAATAAAAAAAGGCCAAATGGCAACCATAAAAAACAGAAAATCAACATGTGGACGGAAGATTTTTATTTGCGCCCTTGGAGCATCTCCAGATCCTCCACTTATTAGGTCATCCCCTTCATCGTCCTGTGCCTGTCCAGCTAGAGATTTAAGCATTGAATTGAAACGCATCATCTGACGCAGAGTCAAATGCTGAACCTGTAGCTGGGCATGCATGGTGTCGTTCATCCCTCTCAGGACAGCTGCGTTCCTCAACACGGCCTGCTCTACACTTGCTAGACCTTCTAGCGTGAGCCATGTTGAGTCACAGCCTAAAATAAAGAATAAATAAAATATTAATGATAATTACACAACTGAATAAAAAATAAGCAAAGATACATTGTCATCATAAAGACAAATCATTCTTTAAATTAATTTGTTGAAATTGATTATTTACACATTAAATATGTTATTCAGACAGACCTAAACCATTAAAGGGACAGTTTACTCAAACATGTTGTCCCCTTTAATTGGTTTTCGATGATCCACTTTTACAGCTTGAGTGTATAAAATCTTGTAAAAGGATTTACATTGTACTTACATTAGCAATTTAAATATTTTAGTTATACTGTGGTAGGCACACCTATCCTTAAACATTTTGGCGTTGAGGCCAAGCTGTGTAAACATAGCAACAAATCCCTTTTGAACATCTCGCCCCCTCATGGCACTTTCGATCATCAGGGCCTTATACAGAACAATTGAAAATTTGCATTGTATTACTTAGAAACATACCGCTAGATTTAGAGTTCTGAGGTCAAAGGGGTGCATTAGCTACGCGTGCTTTTTTTCTCCCGCACCTTTTAAATACCGCTGGTATTTAGAGTTCACAGAAGGGCTGCGTTAGGCTCCAAAAAGGGAGCGTATAGCATAATTTACCGCCACTGCAACTCTCAATACTAGCGGTGCTTAAGGACGCGGCCAGCTTCAAAAACGTGCTCGTGAGCGATTCCCCCATAGGAAACAATGGGGCCGTTTGATCTGAAAAAAAACCTTACACCTGCAAAAAAGCAGCGTATTTTTTTTAACCCCTAATCTGCCGCTCCGTACACCGCCGCCACCTATGTTATCCCTATGTCCCCCTAATCTGCTGCCCCTAACACCGCCGACCCCTATATTATATTTATTAACCCCTAATCTGCCGCCCCCAACGTCGCCGCCACCTACCTACACTTATTAACCCCTAATCTGCCGACGGGACCTCACCGCTACTATAATAAAGTTAACCCCTAATCCGCCTCACTCCCGCCTCAATAACCCTATAATAAATAGTATTAACCCCTAATCTGCCCTCCCTAACTTCACTGACACCTAACTTCAAGTATTAACCCCTTATCTGCCAACTGGACCTCACCGCTACTCTATTAAATTTATTAACCCCTAAAGCTAAGTCTAACCCTAACACTAACACCCCCCTAAGTTAAATATAATTTTTATCTAACGAAAAAAATTAACTCTTATTAAATAAATTATTCCTATTTAAAGCTAAATACTTACCTGTAAAATAAACCCTAATATAGCTACAATATAAATAATAATTATATTGCAGCTATTTTAGGATTAATATTTATTTTACAGGCAACTTTGTATTTATTTTAACCAGGTACAATAGCTATTAAATAGTTAAGAACTATTTAATAGCTACCTAGTTAAAATAATTACAAAATTACCTGTAAAATAAATCCTAACCTAAGTTACAATTAAACCTAACACTACACTATCAATAAATTAATTAAATAAAATACCTACAAATAAATACAATTAAATAAACTAACTAAAGTACAAAAATAAAAAAAGAACTAAGTTACAAAAAATAAAAAAATAATTTACAAACATTAGAAAAAGATTACAACAATTTTAAGCTAATTACACCTACTCTAAGCCCCCTAATAAAATAACAAAGCCCCCCCAAAATAAAAAATGCCATACCCTATTCTAAAATACAAATAGAAAAGCTCTTTTACCTTACCAGCCCTTAAAAGGGCCTTTTGCGGGGCATGCCCCAAAGAATTCAGCTCTTTTGCCTGTAAAAAAAAAATACAATACCCCCCCAACATTACAACCCACCACCCACATACCCCTAATCTAACCCAAACCCCCCTTAAATAAACCTAACACTAAGCCCCTGAAGATCTCCCTACCTTATCTTCACCACGCCGGGTATCACCGATCCGTCCAGAGGAGCCTCCGAAGTCTTCATCCAAGCCCAAGCGGGGGGCTGAAGAAGTCCATCATCGGGCTGAAGAGGTCCGTCATCGGGCTGAAGTCTTGATCCAAGCGGGCGCTGAAGAGGTCCATCATCGGGCTGAAGTCTTCTATCAAGAGGCATCTTCAATCTTCATCCATCCGGAGCGGAGCCATCTTCTTCCAGCCGACGCGGATCCATCCTCTTCTACCGACGCCTACTCGCTGAATGACGGTTCCTTTAAATGACGTCATCCAAGATGGCGTCCCTCGAATTCTGATTGGCTGATAGGATTCTATCAGCCAATCGGAATTAAGGTAGGATAATTGGATCAGCTATACATATATTTAGGTCATTAAGCCACACCAAGTAAGTTTTATTTTTTAGACCATGTACTATTTTGGTAGCCCTCCTTTGTACATATTCCAGTTTGTTTATATCCTTCTGGAGATAGGGCCTCCAGAACTGCACACAATACTCAAGATGAGGCATAACTAATGATCTGCAAAAGAACCTTACTATTTCTGCTGAAAATACCTCTACCAATACAACCAAGCATTCTACTGTCCTTACCCACTGCAATACTACATTGTTACTAAATTTTAAAACATCTGAAATAATAATTCCCAAGTACCATTCCTCATTTGTGACAGTCAGTAAAGAGTCATTGAGGCTGTAATAAACGTTTTGGATTTTTAATTTCCTAAATGCATAATTTTACACTTTGCTATGTTAAACTTTAGATCCCAGTCATTTGTCCAATCCTCCAATTTTTGTATATCACGTCTCATTTTGTCTATCCCCCCTGGAACTCTATTAATTTTTTTGTATCATTTACAAAACAGACATACTTTACCCTGTAGCCCTTTGCTAATATCTCTGATAAATATGTTAAACAAAACAGGCCCCAGAACTGATGCCTAAGGAACTTCACTAGTAACTGCCCCCGCTGCTGAATGTACTCCATTTACTATCCTTAAGCGAACATTCAACCCAGTTCACAATTTTCGAGTCTAGACCAACGAGATACAGTTTGTCAATTAGTTTGTTATGTGGTAAGGTGTCAAATGCTTTGCTGAAATCTAGATATGTTTCATTAACTTCTCCACCCTATTCTAATACTTTTGTTACATAATCAAATAAGTCAATTAGATTAGTCTGGCATGCCCTCCCTGAAGTAAAACCATACTTCTTCCTTAGAAGAGACTTTTATTTAATTTCCCTACTACTGAGGTTAAACTAACTGGCCTGTAGTTACCAGATTATTCCCTTCTGCCCTTTTTATGAAAAGATACTACATTCTCCAATCATCTGGAACAACTCCTGTCAATAGTGAGTGATTAAACAGATCAGTTAATGGGGCAGTCAGCACAGATCTAGGCTTCTTTAAAACCCTTGGATGAATATTATCAGGACTTTTTTTAAATTATTTTTGATAATGCAAACAAAATCTCATCCTCTGTAAAAAGATTAGTGCTAAGCTCATTTAATTTTTTTGTAGCATTCCTTTATGAAGATATTCAATCTTCACCATCTTTTGTGAAGACAGAACAGAAATAATTGTTGAGACAGTCTGCAATTTGCTTATCTCCTTCTGCTATTCTACCATAAACTGTTTTAAATTTTACTATTACAACCTTATTTTTCTCCTTTCTCTGATATATCTTCTCTTCCACATGCTTTTTAACCTTCCTAATTAACTGCTTAGTCTTTTTTTTGTTGGAGTCTCTATATTTGCATATCATCATCTGACTGTATTTGTAATTTTTATAAGCTATCTTTTTTTGTCTTTACAGCATTCGCTACTACTTTGGAAAATCATATTGGTTTCCTCTTTCTTTTACTTTTACAGACATGTCTAATACAGTGCTTGATTGCATATAAAATGGCACCCTTCAAAAATTCCCACTGTTCTTGAGCTCCCGTAATAAGGGCTAGATTTATTAACGCTGAGGCATATAGGGGCATGTATACGCGCCCCTGTATGCCTCAGCTCGCCTGTGGAGGGGCGAAATTACCCGCAGGTATTCGCCATTGCACACGAGCGCAATTTTGCGCTCGTGTGCAATCCCGCCCCCTGCCCGTGCACAGCCAATCATGTGCGGGCAGAAGCTGTCAATCTCCTGGGTCGGACTCGACCGAGGAGATTGAATTTCGCCACCTTAGAGGGGTGAAGAGCTTAGGGATAAATCACGGCGAGCAAGTTCTTGTGAGAACTTGCAGCCGTAAGTGCTTGATAAATCGAGCCCTTATTTAGAGTTTGCTCTTTTCAATAGTTGTTTAGGTATTCTCCCATGTATGAAAAATCAGCCTTCCCAAAGTCTAAAATTTTTGTTTAAAGGGACACTCAAGTCAAAATTAAACTTTCATTATTCAGATAGAGCATGCGATATTAAACAACTTTCCAATTTACTTCCATTAAAAAAAGTTTACAGTCTTTTTATATTTAAACTTTCTGAGTCACCAGCTCCTACTGAGTATGTGCAATAATTCACAGAACAAGTGTATATACATTTGTGATTGGCTGATGGCTGTCACATGGTATGTGTATGCATTTGTGATTGGCTGATGGCTGTCACATGGTACAGGGTGTGTGGAAATACACAACTTTTAAAATTGTAAGAAAAAAAATCTACTGTTCATCTGATGTTCAGACTAAGTGCTATTGCATTGTCTTGTTATCTTGCATTTGTTGATTATGCAAATCTACTGTGTTGACTGGTCCTTTAAGTCTGGGTGGATAGTGCCATCACATGAATACTAAACCAAACAGATTGATGATTACTGAAACCTAAGTTCTCACCTACAGACACATCTGAAACTGTATCACTGTTTGTAAGTATTAAATCTAATATAGCTGCCTTTCGAGTTGGTTCCTTATCACTTGCTCAAGTGACTCCCTTTTCAAGGATTAAAGAATATACCTGCTTCTAGCTGATCTAGCACAGAGAATCTTCTTGTCTATATCTGACAAATGAAGTCCCCCATTACTATAACTTTACCCTTCATGGTCATTTTCGTTATTTTTTCTAATAACAGATTGTCCAGTCTCATCTTGTAATGGAGGCCTATATACAACCACTGTCCTAAACATACTTTTATCTCCATTTTCCACAGACACCCAACTATTTTCCACATCATCATTAGTTCTTACAATTCCAGTAACTTTTATATTTTCTTTTACATACAGACCAACTCCTCCACATTTCTTTCCTACTCTGTTCTTTTTAAATAACTTGTATTCAGGTATGACTTAGTTCCAGTCATGAGAATCATTGTACCATGATTCTGTTATAGCTACTAAATCCAAGTTATCCTTAGTCTTTATTAAAGTGAGTTCAGGTAACTTATTTCCTAAGCTGCAAGCATTTGTGCATTCTGCTGGAATTTCTAGGACTGAAATTGGACATTTAACAGTTTGGCATGCTTTGTGTGTGTGTGTGTGTGTGTGTGTGTTTAAATGACTTCTAATAAAGCATTTGAACTCCTCTCCCAGATATGCTGTACCCTTTAGCATCCAAATGGAAACCATTTCTCTAATAGCCAATAAAGCCAAATCTTCTCCCTGCACCACTTATTTTATTATCTGCTCCATCTTTCCTGCTTGCTGGACATACACAGGTAAAATAGCAGAAAATATTAAAGTTGATACCACATGCTCTAAATGATTACCTAGGTCACAAAACTGTTTCTGAACAGCAGCAACACCATTATTAGCCAGATCATGTGTTCCTAAAGAATAACGGCTAGATTTAGAGTTTGGCAGTAGATGGGGTGCATTAGCTACGCGTGGTTTATTTCTAACGCACAGAGTTTTTTAACGCGGGTATTTAGAGTTTATAAATAACCATCTAACTATACTCCTAATGCGTGTATTTCACACGCGGAATCCCGCACGCGTTAGACAGTCTCCCATAGAGATCAATGGAAAAGCAAACAAACACGCTTTTTTCACCTAACACTCGATCTCGCGAGAAATACGCACAGCTCGGTCATATGACGTATACCACATAATGCACAACAATAACACACCGCAAATGTCACAACAACAATTACAGAACAAAGCACATAAGCATTACACATTCAGAAGCGGGGGAAAATTAATAACATAAAATACAGGGAATACGCATATCATTTATGATGCGGAAATCCGGAAAATAACAACAAGGAAAAATAAATGCACAATCATACACTAGCAAAATACTCGCATTCAATATTACTATATATTATGACAAACATACATATATAACACTTCACTAATACGACACCATCGCAAATTAACATTTACACATAATACGATGGGACAATGTTAGAGAAAACGAGCACTATGATATCATCGCGTTCTACGCATTCCACAAATACTAACTCAAAATGAGCGTGCGCAAATTCACACACCTAATACACATTGCACAAATACTAATTACTAATAAAGTACACCTGAACACAATTTACAACGCAAACCGGTACATCATTAAACATTTACACAGGGTATATAAGCACCACACAAGCATGGCTTCTTTGACTGTGTTGCTGGTGGGTTTTTGGAGATTGGAGCTTTGAGATTTGAGATTTAGTGCATTATTGTGAGTGAGTTAGTGTTAGTGTGAGAGAGTCAGTTAGTGTTATCGTGAGTGAGTTAGTGGTAGTGGGAGTTAGTGAGAGTTAGTGGTAGTGTGAGAGAGTCAGTTAGTGGTAGTGTGAGTTATTGAGAGTTAGTGGTAGTGTGAGTTATTGAGAGTTAGTGGTAGTGTGAGTTATTGAGAGTTAGTGGTAGTGTGAGTTAGAGAGTTAGTGGTAGTGTGAGTTATTGAGAGTTAGTGGTAGTGTGAGTTATTGAGAGTTAGTGGTAGTGTGAGAGAGTCAGTTAGTGGTAGTGTGAGTTAGTGGTAGTGTGAGTTAGTGAGCGACAGTTGGTTTGGGTGAGTGTGCGAGTGCTTTTTCTGTACACTTAACACATTTACACGCAAACACATTCAATACATACATACACTTACATACACTTATCAATAACACTACATACATTCCATACCCCATACCCTCTCATACTACACTCCATACCCCATTCCCTGTAGTCCCATTCCCTTTCATCCCATTTACTCTTATCCCATCCCCCATCCCCATCCCCTAGTTGCATTTAGTTTACATATCCTCCTTTTAGTCTTCTTCTTCATTTTGTTTATTTAAATACTCCTTACCCTCTTTTATTTATATCCCTTTCACAATTTCAGCACTTTTTTTGTCTTTTTAGTTCTTTATTTTGACCCCCTTTAATTTGATCACACTCACTTTTTGTGTGCTTATTTGGGGTTTAGTTTAGGGAAGAGATGGAGGGCAGGCAGGGGAGAGGTAGAGGGGGGAGGAGAGGGAGGGGGAGAGGAACAGGACAGGAAGGGGGGCAGGAAGGGGGGCAGGAAGTGGGGGTGGAAGCTGTGGGTGGGTTCAAGATGAACAAGTGGCTGGGCCCAGTGGCGGACAGAGTAGGGCTTCACAGTCCGGGAAACAGAGGGCATCGTCACACGGGAAGGCCAAGGCGACTAGGGAGGCGAGGTTTTCTATGGAGGAGAAGGAGGCCCTCGTAGAAGCCTATATGGGCAGGTATAGGAGGCTGCGGCATCAGAAGACCACCCCGAGTGAGAAGAGGAAGCTCTGGCAGGAGATAAGGGATTCAGTCAATGCAGTGGGTGGACGGAATAGAGATATGGACTCTATTAAACATCGCTACCGGGACTGCAAGATGGATCTTAAAAAAAAAATAACCCGGGAGTCCCAACATGCCGCAGGAACCGGTGGCGGCCCTGCACTGATAGTTGAGTACTGCCGATGGGAAGAAATGTTGCGTCCCAGCATCTCCGAGGTGGATATAGTCAGTATCGGAGGAATCGATACTGGGAACCTGCCACTCTCATCTGACGGTAAGCTCATTTAAGAATAAATTAACATCCGAATGTATTTCAAGGGACACTATACGCAAACATTTCCTTTCATGATTAAGGTAGAGAATACAATTTTAAACAACATTCCAATTTACTTATATTACCTAATTTGCTTCATTCTTTAGATATACTTTAATGAAGAAATAGCCATGCACACAGTGAACCATCACAGGAGGCAGCTATGTGCAGCTACCAATCAGCAGCTACTAAGCATATCTAGATATGCTTTTCAGCAAAGAATATCAAGAGAATGAAGCAAATTAGATAATAGAAGTAAATTAGAAAGTTGATTATAATGGTATGCTCTTTCTAAATCAGGAAAGATAAAACATTGGGTTTCATGTCCCTTTAAGGATAAGATTAATGCTATTACGCTGTTTAACACATTATTACGTAAACACATTCACAATTACTTTGCGGTTACATTAGTATCTAGGCTATAGGTTAGGTGTGCATTTAAACAGACTGAAAACAAATGCTAAAACATTCAGATTGACCAGAGATATCACAAACACGGTTTTGAAAATGCGGAAATCGTATTGATTGTTAGATTTCAAAGTGGATTAATGAGGCTGCATTTGTAATTGTATCGTAAGCTAAATAATTTAAAGCTTTATTTGGAAATATGCTAATATATACATTTCTTTCTTTTTCAAATATACAGAGTCTGTGGAGGAGGCAGCACAGCAACTACAGGCTCCTCCTTTTCCCCGGTATGAGAGTGGTGGGGATGAATCTCCACCTCGGAGGGAAGAGGCCCCCCTTGAGGAAGAGGCCCCCCTTGACGAAGAGGCCCCCCTTGATGAAGAGGCCGCGGAAGCAGAGGAAGAGGCCCCTCAAGCACCAGCAGGCCACCGTGCACCAGCAGGCCGCCGTGCACCAGCAGGCCGCCGTGCACGGGCACCCCGCCGTGCACAACAAGAGGAAATAGCTGAGGTGCGGGTTCTACTAGACTACATTGACCAGATGCGTACCTCCCGGATCCAAAATATAGAAGGCAGAAATAGAATTATTGAAGGCCAAACCCAAATCATTGAAGGCCAAACCCAAATCATACACCTCCTTACTCGAATAGAAGAAGGCCAAAACAGAAGTTTTCGACTCCAACAAGAGATGTTTAATTTTTTCCGGGAGGCGCATGCTGGTATGCCTCCTGCTGGTCTGCCTCCTGCTGGTCTGCCTCCTGCTGGTCTGCCTCCTGCTGGTCTACCTCCTGCTGGTCTACCTCCTGCTGGGCCTCCTGCTCGGCCTCCTGCTCCTGGGCCGCCATCTGCTGGGCCTCCTGCTTCTGGGCCGCCATCTGCTGGGCCTCCTGCCGGTCCATCTGCTCCTGCCGGGCCATCTTCTCCTGCCGGGCCATCTTCTCCTGCCGGGCCATCTTCTCCTGCCGGGCCATCTCCTCCTGCCGGGCCATCTCCTCCTCCTCCTCCTCACCTTGGTCGTCCCAGTACTCTTCCTTCCACTCTTCCCACAACATCTCCAATGAGAACTCGTTGGAGGCGGCAGTTGCCCCTCCCAGAGCCTCAGCCTTGTGGGAAGAGGGGAAGGAAGAGGAAGTAAGTATTTTTTGTCATGTTGATTTCGTTTTTATTTAATGTGTAATGGATAGGTATGTGATGATGTGGTTTTCATACACTTGTGGACCACACTCTGTATATAATCTACTTCTATGGGACCGGGTCCATGAAGGCAGATTGTTTGCAGAGTGTGGGTTATAAGTGTGTGGACACCACATCATCACATACCTATCCTTGTTCATGATATTGATTGGTTTCTGTGATGTGATGTCCAAACTGTTTCCCTAATCTCAAACAAAATTACCATTACAATTATCCATGATGGCATATTACTGTTTGAATGCCAATAACACAGCTTAAAGGGACAGTCAGAACATTATTGATTACAAAGAAAACACTGTATTACGCATTATCAAGTTTGAAACCAAAAAACATGGAGAAATACGTGTGACTTATGTGCTTACCCTTGTATCTATGCCTATGAAAAATGACCACTTATTTGTTGTTCTGACATAACAACATTTTAGACAATCAATGATCAATACATGGTAAATATGCTGTATGAGCTCAAGGTTTTCTATATACAAATGCTCTCAAAATGCCCTCTAGTGGTCAAATAGCATTCTGATTACATGCACTCTTCAAGCTCTAAGAAATGAGCACACGAACCTCATAGGTTTAGCTAGCAAATAAAAATAACCACAGAAAAATGATTAATTGGTGAGAAACTTTTGATATCATTGATATTACAAAATTTGCTTTTTTAATAATGCAAAACATTATTTGTTTTCTAGACTGTCCCTTTAAAAAAATTACATTTGCTAACATATAATATTTGGTGCTTGTTGGTATATCTACATGTACTTGTTCAAACAAGAAATATTGCCAAAAGATTTCTATTGACTTGTTAAATAAAGTCTATTTTCTTAAAGAGACATTATTGTGTTTGTTTTTAGAAAGACATTTGTTTTAACAATGAATATGGTTTAAAGTCCTTTTAGGAGTGACAAAAAAAAAAAAATGCTAACAATAATATATTTGGAGATTAACCAATGTGGAGCTCATACATGATACAAAAATCAACACTTGCATTAAAGGGACAGTATACAATCTTTTTAACAGAACTGCATGTAATAGACACTACTAGAAACAACAAGATTAACATATACTGATATCAAAATCAATATTAAAAAGCTTTAAACACTTTCAAAGAAAATCGGGTTTTCTCTATTGAAAATATACTGTAGATGGAAACCCCATTACAACCGTAAAACAAGACAATACCCCATCATTAACATATGAAAAGACCCTTTACACAAACAGGAGAAAGCTGGAGATGGTACTCACATGAAACTTTGAGGCTTGGCGAGGAGCCTGAAAATTACTTAAATTCTATTTGAACATAAGCAAAAGTAGACATGTATTTGGTAAACAATGGACTATATAACTAGAGACAAACTAAAATATTTTGGTTTTTAATATGAGTGTCTAATGAACCTTTAATAAAATATACGACGAAATAACATTTAGAAGAAGTCGGCATCATATATTTAGCATATGATAAAGATAAATGCATATTGATTACTTTATTCTAATACAATAGCGCATATTTATGAATTCGATATCTTTAAAATTAAACACAACACAGTCATTTTTCATAAAAAGGAACATATTGTTGACAAACATATTAAAAAAGATGGACTATAGAGATTTGCACTTGCCTCGAAATATCTTATGCATGAAAACATTTTGCTTTCATTCGTTTATTCAACCAGACATCCAGCAAAAGAGAATATTGTGTTCTTTATCAGCTATGGGTCAACAATGTTACATGATGCACACAATCCATATTCACCATGGTTTTAAACTTGTCTTCTCATTCACAAACGCGTGTAACGTGCCCAAACAAATATTGCGGGACTACGTAATACAATCAGACGTTTTTTACACCTTTGCATGTGACGTCTTAATTAACATGGCGCATCCTTGATCACGTAAGAACGCAATCCAATAAAAGGCGCATCCTTGATCGCGTAAAAACGCCATCCAATAAAAGGCGCATCCTTGATCACGTAAAAACGCAATCCAATAAAAGGCGCATCCTTGATTGCGTAAAAACGCCATCCAATAAAAGGCGCATCCTTGATCGCGTAAAAACGTCAGTCAATACAAGGAATCATTGGACAGCCTGGCAGGTGACGTCTTAAGCAACATGGCGCATCCGAGATTGCTGAAAAACCGCAGCCAATACAAGGACTCAGTTGATAGCTGGGCATATCAATAAGAAACGTATTTATATTTTAGTAACTAGTATGTGTCTATATTGCTATCTAGGAATGTCACGATAGATAACGAAATACTGTGATCTATAAAATAGAATACATTATCGAAAATAAGGAGATATTTCATTAGAAGCAGAGGATTTATAACTAAACTATTTAGCAAGCAGCTTGTTTTAAGTACAAATTAAATCAATATTGGTTACACGATTATGTACGACATTGCAATTTGAAATATATTGTTACAATAAATGAAAATATTTGGATTATTGTGTTTCCTGTCCCTTTAAAAGAAAATTAATGCTAGGAGATGAAAATGAATGCTAGGAGATGCATTAGTAAAATAGGGATGTGTTAGATATTATATGTTAAAGGGACAGTCAACCCCAGAAATTGAATTTTCAAAAATATAGCTAATCCCTTTATTACACATCACTCATTTTTGAACAACAAACACAGTTATATATTAATATACATTTTACTTCTGTTATTATCTTGTATCTAAGCTTCTGCTGACTGCCCCATTATTTAGGTTCTTTTGACAGACATGCAGTTTAGCCAATCAATGCTCACTCCTAGGTCACTTTACGTGCATGATCTCAATGTTATCTATATGAAACATGTGAACTAATGCCTTATAGTAGTCAATATTTTTAAAACATTAGAGGCAGTCTTCAAAGTCGAAGAACTTAGCATATGAACCTCCTCTGTTTACCTTTCAAATAACAATAACAAGAGAACAAAGCTAAATGTTGAATAAAAGCTAATTAGGAAGTTGGTTAAACTCGCATGCCCTATTTAAATCATGAATCATCTTTTTGGACTTGACTGTCCCTTTAACTATAGCTATGGTGTATATCTTTAACATTTAAAAGATACACATGAGAAATACATATGCCATTGATGTTTTAAGATATGTTTAGATTGTTTTGGAATAACAATAATGACACATGTATTGATCAAACGTGTCACTTATTCAAGTTGAAATATGGTCAGCCTACCTCTAGCCATATATGGGAGGCGAAGTATTTTGAAAAAATATTTTGATAAACATATTCCTCATCTAAAATATGCGCATTACACACAGATATTGATTTGGTTACACTACTACAATAAGATAGAATTGAAATTTAAATACATGTGCTGTCAACATTACAATAAGATTGTTTATTAATAAGATTATATGTCCTTGTTCATGTAAAAAGGACAAAAACGCTTTAGAAATGGAAATCCATTCATTAACAATTGTGGTCAGCATCACTTAAAGGGACATGAAATAAAAAAAGAAATAAAGAGGATACACAGAGAGAATACTATTTCAATAAAATTAACACTTTACAGGGATTATCTCATTGTATCAATCCTGGGATTATTTGTTAAAGGTGCATCAATTCACGCAGAGTTTATAAATAAACACATGGATGTGAAATTTGCAATACACATATATATACACAAAAATAACAATCTATATATACATATATAAAAAAATTACTATGCTAATCATAATCATGCAATGATAAAGCTTTAAGAAAAATATATAAAGACAAATAATAAAATTAAATTGGAGATGTAAATCTTAAAGTCATTTACAATTGTATTACATATATGATTCAGGAAACACCATTATTTTTGGTAAGGTCCCTTTAAGGATGAACCAGATAAACTAGAGATTTCAATCAATGACATGAATAAAGAGGACAAAGAATCAAGGAATGACATGTCTTTTATTAGTATGTCAGAAAACATCAACAACGTTTATAAATAATCTTTTAAAGATCCGGAAAATTGGAGCCATATGACAAGGTAAAAGAGTGCATCACAGTCCATGAAGAGAGTTGCCAAGGGCCAGCATAGCCCCATTGGAGCCATATGACAAGGTAAAAGAGTGCATCACAGTCCATGAAGAGAGTTGCCAAGGGCCAGCATAGCCCCATTGGAGCCATATGACAAGGTAAAAGAGTGCATCACAGTCCATGAAGAGAGTTGCCAAGGGCCAGCATAGCCCCATTGGAGCCATATGACAAGGTAAAAGAGTGCATCACAGTCCATGAAGAGAGTTGCCAAGGGCCAGCATAGCCTCATTGGAGCCATATGACAAGGTAAAAGAGTGCATCACAGTCCATGAAGAGAGTTGCCAAGGGCCAGCATAGCCCCATTGGAGCCATATGACAAGGTAAAAGAGTGCATCACAGTCCATGAAGAGAGTTGCCAAGGGCCAGCATAGCCCCATTGGAGCCATATGACAAGGTAAAAGAGTGCATCACAGTCCATGAAGAGAGTTGCCAAGGGCTAGCATAGCTCCATTGGAGCCATATGACAAGGTAAAAGAGTGCATCACAGTCCATGAAGAGAGTTGCCAAGGGCCAGCATAGCCCCATTGGAGCCATATGACAAGGTAAAAGAGTGCATCACAGTCCATGAAGAGAGTTGCCAAGGGCCAGCATAGCCCCATTGGAGCCATATGACAAGGTAAAAGAGTGCATCACAGTCCATGAAGAGAGTTGCCAAGGGCCAGCATAGCCCCATTGGAGCCATATGACAAGGTAAAAGAGTGCATCACAGTCCATGAAGAGAGTTGCCAAGGGCCAGCATAGCCCCATTGGAGCCATATGACAAGGTAAAAGAGTGAATCACAGTCCATGAAGAGAGTTGCCAAGGGCCAGCATAGCCCCATTGGAGCCATATGACAAGGTAAAAGAGTGCATCACAGTCCATGAAGAGAGTTGCCAAGGGCTAGCATAGCTCCATTGGAGCCATATGACAAGGTAAAAGAGTGCATCACAGTCCATGAAGAGAGTTGCCAAGGGCCAGCATAGCCCCATTGGAGCCATATGACAAGGTAAAAGAGTGCATCACAGTCCATGAAGAGAGTTGCCAAGGGCCAGCATAGCCCCATTGGAGCCATATGACAAGGTAAAAGAGTGCATCACAGTCCATGAAGAGAGTTGCCAAGGGCCAGCATAGCCCCATTGGAGCCATATGACAAGGTAAAAGAGTGCATCACAGTCCATGAAGAGAGTTGCCAAGGGCCAGCATAGCCCCATTGGAGCCATATGACAAGGTAAAAGAGTGCATCACAGTCCATGAAGAGAGTTGCCAAGGGCCAGCATAGCCCCATTGGAGCCATATGACAAGGTAAAAGAGTGCATCACAGTCCATGAAGAGAGTTGCCAAGGGCCAGCATAGCCCCATTGGAGCCATATGACAAGGTAAAAGAGTGCATCACAGTCCTTGAAGAGAGTTGCCAAGGGCCAGCATAGCCCCATTGGAGCCATATGACAAGGTAAAAGAGTGAATCACAGTCCATGAAGAGAGTTGCCAAGGGCCAGCATAGCCCCATTGGAGCCATATGACAAGGTAAAAGAGTGAATCACAGTCCATGAAGAGAGTTGCCAAGGGCCAGCATAGCCCCATTGGAGCCATTTGACAAGGTAAAAGAGTGCAACAGGCACAACAATAATAAAAAAAAGGCCAAATGGCAACCATAAAAAACAGAAAATCAACATGTGGACGGAAGATTCTTATTTGCGCCCTTGGAGCATCTCCAGATCCTCCACTTATTGGTCATCCCCTTCATCGTCCTGTGCCTGTCCAGCTAGAGATTTAAGCATTGAATTGAAACGCATCATCTGACGCAGAGTCAAATGCTGAACCTGTAGCTGGGCATGCATGGTGTCGTTCATCCCTCTCAGGACAGCTGCGTTCCTCAACACGGCCTGCTCTACACTTGCTAGACCTTCTAGCGTGAGCCATGTTGAGTCACAGCCTAAAATAAAGAATAAATAAAATATTAATGATAATTACACAACTGAATAAAAAATAAGCAAAGATACATTGTCATCATAAAGACAAATCATTCTTTAAATTAATTTGTTGAAATTGATTATTTACACATTAAATATGTTATTCAGACAGACCTAAACCATTAAAGGGACAGTTTACTCAAACATGTTGTCCCCTTTAATTGGTTTTCGATGATCCACTTTTACAGCTTGAGTGTATAAAATCTTGTAAAAGGATTTACATTGTACTTACATTAGCAATTTAAATATTTTAGTTATACTGTGGTAGGCACACCTATCCTTAAACATTTTGGCGTTGAGGCCAAGCTGTGTAAACATAGCAACCAGAAGAAATTACATTCCCACTGGGTTATACAAGAGATAATGTATGAACATTTGTACATAAATTGTTGGATCCAAGTAGTGGTGATTGGTATATGTAGTGATATCAAATTAAAGGGACACTAAACCAAAATATTTTATTTACTGATTCAGATAGAGCATGACATTTTACACAAAATTTTAATTTACTACTATTCTTGAAATGTTAGAATTCTATAGCTATATTTTAAATGCAAGAATGTAAGTTTATAGGGCAGGCCATTTTTGGTTATCAACTTTGGTTGTCCCTGCTGATTGATGGATACATTCATCCAACAATAAAGAAATGATGTCCAGACTTTTTTTTATTTTCAAAATAATTATAGGCATTTCTTTGTTTCAATAAAGATAGCAAGAGAATGAAGAATAATTGATAAGAGTAGTAAATTATAAATTTGATTAACATTGCATGCTCTATTTGAATCACAATAGAAACAATTTGCCTTCAGTGTACCTTTAAGTATCTTATAATGTTGATTTTGAATGATACTTACAGCTGTGCCTGGGAAGGACAACCCGAAACCCAGGACAATGAAGGTTGAGACAGGGGGAGGGATGGGATTGGGTTGGGGAGGGATGGGATTGGGTTGGGGAGGGATGGGCTGCTGCTCTGGGGTAGGCCGTACAGCTGGGGAGTGGTAAGTTGGGGGCTGGGCAGCTGGGGTAGCTGTACGGGTCAAAAGACGGGGAGAGCAGCAAAGGGGGACGAAGGGGCGTTTTTTGGGAGGGACAGGACAGGAAAAATGTGAAGGGCCGGGAGGGTCTAAGGTCTGTGGAGGGGTAGGGGCCTGGGCAGGGGCCTGGTCCTGGGCAGGGGACTGGGCAGGGGCCTGGGCCTGGGCAGGGGCCTGGGCCTGGGCAGGCGACTGGGCAGGGGCCTGGGCCTGGGCAGGGGTCTGGGCAGGGGACTGGGCAGGGGTCTGGGCAGGGGACTGAGCAGGGGCGGAAAAATGATGACCAGAAGTGGAGGATCGATCTGAAATAAATAATAAAAATATATTAACATCTCATACATAATGAAATCAAATCAACGCATTTCAAATTGATTATGTTTTCAATATACTTAGAAGTGTGTTTGAATTTCTAAACAATTATGACATGAGGATATGGTATGCATATAGGCACTCAGATGAATAGCAATGACTGTCTGTACAATTATAAAATTATGATTGTGGTTTGGCCTGGAATATGCATGTGACATCATGATGGCATGAATTACAAATCCAAAAAAATAAATAAAGAATAATCCAAGCATATTTTCATGCTGCCTGATATAGAAAGGGGGCAGTAGTGTATTTGAACAGAAAAATAATATTCCTTTTTAAAGTGCAAAAGCTGTAGACTTTGAATGTCTTCAATAAAATGATTTCCAATAAAAAAACATGTTGGATACATGTTAGATATATTTCACATACCATCAGACTCCAAGGGAGCCTCTTCCTCCTCCGTCCCACATGTTAAATCAATCTCTGTAAAACATAACATGTTGTGTACACGTTAAGATCAGATATTATAACATATGTTACTGTTGCTCAAAGACACACATCAATGTTGCATTAAAGATATACACACCCAAAGTTATGATTTACATCATTTTGATGGAGCATACAAATGACATTAGATTTGTTATTCTCAATGATTCAGATTTTCGATTTATTGTTTGTATTATTTTAAAAATCATAAAAGCATAGTACATTGAACATTTAACATATCTCATGTGTGTATCACTTGATGATTGTTGTCAAAATTGAAAATGTAAACAAACATATGCTATACATCTTCTGAATAACAAAGGTGTAGACTAAGAAAATTGTAATTCTTAATCTTTCAATATTAAACTAAAATTGATATATAATCAGAGGAGTAAATTATATGTTTGTTTCAAATGTTATGCTTCATCAGAATCATGCTCATAATATTGATTACCAATACACCTTCAATGACATATAAATGAGTCAATAGACTTACCAGAAGACTGCAAAGGCAGCTCTGTGTCAGTGCTGGATCCCTCTGGGCTCCCCACAACAACTCTCTCTATGAATGATATAGATATATTAGTGAACACATTTTGGATAGCACTAAATCACATCTGTATCGATTTATAAGAATAATCAACTTGAAAATGTGAAGAATAGAGCAGTCATTAGAATAAAAAATGCTTAATTGAATCAAGGGGATTATGTAAAAAATGATGTATTTAACATATGTTTAATTTCTGACTATATTAGACATCAAACTCATCTCATACGATGCTATTGCATATCTAAATATACCCATTGATCAATGTTCTTAAAAGAATACACACAAACCACATTTTGAATAACAGCTGTTGACAAATATATACAAAGACATGTGGCACATCGAGCCATTTGTGCAATGTACAGTAATCTTGTTTAGGACACAATACATATTGATCACAATACCAAACCAAATTGATTTGTACAAATATGTAATCATGGTGCTGTTAGAGTATGCTTATATCTATAAAGTAACTCAAGCAGTGAATATGTGAATTATATATCAATATTGTTTAATCCAAAGAATTTAAGGATTAATGAATCTATTGTTTATTAAAGGGACACTGACATGATTTATTTCAATCAGTGATTTCACTGTTCAAACTGTTACAAATTATTTAACATTGACTCCTATTATAATTTTTATTTTGCAACATTTTAATCTTAAAGGCAGATAAGCAATATTGTATTCAATAAATATTGTTTGTTGAAGGTATCCACCAATCATCAATAACAACCCAGGTTGGTCAACCAAAATGGAGCTGCAGATAAACGTACATTCTTGATTTTAAAATACATTTATCAATAGAATATTTAAAATATGATTATAGTATTATATTAAAATTTTGATTAATATTGCATGCTCTATCTGAATGACAACAGTAATAATTTTAGCTCAGTGTCCCTTTAATATAAAAATATATTGATTTGACAATGTCGCTGTTAATGAATTCTCTACTCCATATGTTGATGTAATGAATGGGATGGAGCATGCAATTACAATCTAATATGTTAGTTAAGGATATCCTAAAAAATCTTTAATTATCCTCTCTTAAAGGGACATGAAGCTCAAAATGTGTAATTGTATACTTTTTGAAACTATGTACTACTGTTATCTGAACACATGATTTTAACTTATGAAAAAAGGCCAATTTATGCATAAAAAAACAGCCGGATAATACCAGTAATGCATTGTTTAACCTAAACCAAACTCAATATGTTTTTAGAATAACTAAAACAATAGACTGAACCAATTTAGCTAATAAAATGTTTATACAAAACAATAAAATCACGTGTCAAAATCATTCAATGTAAAATTTAGTTGGCATGTCCCTTAAATGACGTGATCAATGTAATCCTATGTTTGTTTGTTTTTTATTCTTATTTGTAAATCTTTTACAAATACATTTTGAGGATCCATATAAATATTGAACAATGTGGATTTTGTATGTAATGTTCTGTCCATGTTTCTAAGACAAATGTCAATTAAAATGAGACATACCATACTGTGACAAGCCCTGGCTTGAGGTTCCAGCACCAACATCCAGATCTGTAATATATTAAATGAGGATTGGATATCATTAATACAAATCATGCCATGTTTAAAATCTTTACATTATTACCAAATCAATTAAAAACTATTAATCTTTTGGTAGTCCCATGAGTTAATTGTTTCCTCAATTAATTTCATCATAAATATATCCTGTACTCTTATTTTCAATCAGTTATGTTGTTGACTGTAGCTTTAATTAATTTTTTTGTGTTATTTCATTCTCATCAATTGATGGACATATTTTATTATTTATTTTGATTCTGCTAGTATCTTTTTTATTATGTATAATATTGAAAATAAGAATACTGTATTCTTCACATATATAATAATTCACATTTAATTTTGACCAACATGTGTAAAGCGATGCCACTTACAGCACACCCATGTTCACGTGTGTGCGCAATTCTATTTTTCGGGATCATTGCGCTATGATTCCAAGCGGTGTTACGCATCCGTCATTTGACCAACATGTGTAAAGCAATGCCACTTACAGCAAACCAATGTTCACGTGTGTGCGCAATTCTATTTTTCGGGATCATTGCGCAATGATTCCAAGTGGAATTACGCATCCGTCATTTGACCAACATGTGTAAAGCGATGCCACTTACAGCAAACCCAAGTTCACGTGTGTGCGCAATTCTATTTTTCGGGATCATTGCGCAATGATTCCAAGCGGAATTACGCATCCGTCATTTGTCCAACATATGTAAAGCGATGCCACTTACAGCAAACCCATGTTCACGTGTGTGCGCAATTCTATTTTTCGGGATCATTGCGCAATGATTCCAAGCGGAATTACGCATCCGTCATTTGACCAACATGTGTAAAGCGATGCCACTTACAGCAAACCCATGTTCACGTGTGTGCGCAATTCTATTTTTCGGGATCATTGCGCAATGATTCCAAGCGGAATTACGCATCCGTGAAATAAATGTGGATAAAGTAGTGCAATGAGTATCATTTCATAAAGACTTCAAATATATTTGCTATTGGGTGTATTACGAGATGAAAATAGTATATTTGTTAATATTAACCCCTTAGTGACCAGAGCACTTTTCCATTTTCTGTCCGTTTGGGACCAAGGCTATTTTTACATTTCTGCAGTGTTTGTGTTTAGCTGAAATTTTCCTCTTACTCATTTACTGTACCCACACATATTATATACCGTTTTTCTCGCCATTAAATGGACTTTCTAAAAATACCATTATTTTCATCATATCTTATCATTTACTATAAAAAAAATTATAAAATATGAGGAAAAATGGAAAAAAACACACTTTTTCTAACTTTGAACCCCAAAATCTGTTACATATCTACAACCACCAAAAAACACCCATGCTAAATAGTTTCTAAATTTTGTCCTGAGTTTAGAAATACCCAATGTTTACATCTTCTTTGCTTTTTTTGTAACTTATAGGGCCATAAATACAATACATTTCAGCTAAGACATGCTACATATGCGTATTTGGCATAAACCAGACCTTGTGTAAAATACAAACTAAAAGGTTAAATTGCATTTTCGATCTGAGCATTTAAGGTAAGACATGCTACATATCTGCATTGAACTAAAACTAGACATTTGCGGAAAGAGACAATGACATGGTTAAATTGATTTTGCTATCTTCCCATTTCAGCTAAGACATGCTACATATGCGTATTTGGCATAAACCAGACCTTGTGTAAAATACAAACTAAAAGGTTAAATTGCTTTTTCAATCTGAGCAGTTAAGGTAAGACATGCTACATATCTGCATTGAACAAAAACTAGACATTTGCGGAAAGAGACAATGACATGGTTAAATTGATTTTGCTATCTTCCCATTTCAGCTAAGACATGCTACATATGCGTATTTGGCATAAACCAGACCTTGTGTAAAATACAAACTAAAAGGTTAAATTGCATTTTCGATCTGAGCATTTAAGGTAAGACATGCTACATATCTGCATTGAACTAAAACTAGACATTTGCGGAAAGAGACAATGACATGGTTAAATTGATTTTGCTATCTTCCCATTTCAGCTAAGACATGCTACATATGCGTATTTGGCATAAAACAGACCTTGTGTAAAATACAAACTAAAAGGTTAAATTGCTTTTTCGATCTGAGCATTTAAGGTAAGACAGGCTACATATCTGCATTGAACTAAAACTAGACATTTGCGGAAAGAGACAATTACATGGTTAAATTGATTTTTCTATCTTCCCATTTCAGCTAAGACATGCTACATATGCGTATTTGACATAAACCAGACCTTGTGTAAAATACAAACTAAAAGGTTAAATTGCTTTTTCAATCTGAGCAGTTAAGGTAAGACATGCTACATATCTGCATTGAACTAAAACTAGACATTTGCGGAAAGAGACAATGACATGGTTAAATTGATTTTGCTATCTTCCCATTTCAGCTAAGACATGCTACATATGCGTATTTGGCATAAACCAGACCTTGTGTAAAATACAAACTAAAAGGTTAAATTGCATTTTCGATCTGAGCATTTAAGGTAAGACATGCTACATATCTGCATTGAACTAAAACTAGACATTTGCGGAAAGAGACAATGACATGGTTAAATTGATTTTGCTATCTTCCCATTTCAGCTAAGACATGCTACATATGCGTATTTGGCATAAAACAGACCTTGTGTAAAATACAAACTAAAAGGTTAAATTGCTTTTTCGATCTGAGCATTTAAGGTAAGACATGCTACATATCTGCATTGAACTAAAACTAGACATTTGCGGAAAGAGACAATGACATGGTTAAATTGATTTTGCTATCTTCACATTTCAGCTAAGACATGCTACATATGCGTATTTGGCATAAAACAGACCTTGTGTAAAATACAAACTAAAAGGTTAAATTCCTTTTTCGATCTGAGCATTTAAGGTAAGACATGCTACATATCTGCATTGAACTAAAACTAGATATTTGCGGAAGGAGACAATTACATGGTTAAATTGATTTTGCTATCTTCACATTTCAGCTAAGACATGCTACATATGCGTATTTGGCATAAACCAGACCTTGTGTAAAATACAAACTAAAAGGTTAAATTGCTTTTTCAATCTGAGCAGTTAAGGTAAGACATGCTACATATCTGCATTGAACTAAAACTAGACATTTGCGGAAAGAGACAATGACATGGTTAAATTGATTTTGCTATCTTCCCATTTCAGCTAAGACATGCTACATATGCGTATTTGGCATAAACCAGACCTTGTGTAAAATACAAACTAAAAGGTTAAATTGCATTTTCGATCTGAGCATTTAAGGTAAGACATGCTACATATCTGCATTGAACTAAAACTAGACATTTGCGGAAAGAGACAATGACATGGTTAAATTGATTTTGCTATCTTCCCATTTCAGCTAAGACATGCTACATATGCGTATTTGGCATAAAACAGACCTTGTGTAAAATACAAACTAAAAGGTTAAATTGCTTTTTTGATCTGAGCATTTAAGGTAAGACATGCTACATATCTGCATTGAACTAAAACTAGACATTTGCGGAAAGAGACAATTACATGGTTAAATTGATTTTTCTATCTTCCCATTTCAGCTAAGACATGCTACATATGCGTATTTGGCATAAACCAGACCTTGTGTAAAATACAAACTTAAAGGTTAAATTGCTTTTTCGATCAGAGCAGTTAAGGTAAGACAAGCTACATATCTGCATTGAACAAAAACTAGACATTTGCGGAAAGAGACAATGACATGGTTAAATTGATTTTGCTATCTTCCCATTTCAGCTAAGACATGCTACATATGCGTATTTGGCATAAACCAGACCTTGTGTAAAATACAAACTAAAAGGTTAAATTGCTTTTTCGATCTGAGCATTTAAGGTAAGACATGCTACATATCTGCATTGAACTAAAACTAGACATTTGAGGAAAGAGACAATGACATTGTTAAATTGATTTTGCTATCTTCCCATTTCAGCTAAGACATGCTACATATGCGTATTTGGCATAAACCAGACCTTGTGTAAAATACAAACTAAAAGGTTAAATTGCTTTTTCGATCTGATCATTTAAGGTAAGACATACTACATATCTGCATTGAACTAAAACTAGACATTTGCGGAAAGAGACAATGACATGGTTAAATTGATTTTGCTATCTTCCCATTTCAGCTAAGACATGCTACATATGCGTATTTGGCATAAACCAGACCTTGTGTAAAATAAAAACTAAAAGGTTATATTGCTTTTTCGATCTGAGCAGTTAAGGTAAGACATGCTACATATCTGCATTGAACAAAAACTAGACATTTGCGGAAAGAGACAATGACATGGTTAAATTGATTTTGCTATCTTCCCATTTCAGCTAAGACATGCTACATATGCGTATTTGGCATAAACCAGACCTTGTGTAAAATACAAACTAAAAGGTTAAATTGCATTTTCGATCTGAGCATTTAAGGTAAGACATGCTACATATCTGCATTGAACTTAAAACTAGACATTTGCGGAAAGAGACAATGACATGGTTAAATTGATTTTGCTATCTTCACATTTCAGCTAAGACATGCTACATATGCGTATTTGGCATAAAACAGACCTTGTGTAAAATACAAACTAAAAGGTTAAATTGCTTTTTCGATCTGAGCATTTAAGGTAAGACATGCTACATATCTGCATTGAACTAAAACTAGATATTTGCGGAAAGAGACAATGACATGGTTAAATTGATTTTGCTATCTTCCCATTTCAGCTAAGACATGCTACATATGCGTATTTGGCATAAACCAGACCTTGTGTAAAATACAAACTAAAAGGTTAAATTGCATTTTCGATCTGAGCATTTAAGGTAAGACATGCTACATATCTGCATTGAACTAAAACTAGACATTTGCGGAAAGAGACAATGACATGGTTAAATTGATTTTGCTATCTTCCCATTTCAGCTAAGACATGCTACATATGCGTATTTGGCATAAACCAGACCTTGTGTAAAATAAAAACTAAAAGGTTATATTGCTTTTTCGATCTGAGCAGTTAAGGTAAGACATGCTACATATCTGCATTGAACAAAAACTAGACATTTGCGGAAAGAGACAATGACATGGTTAAATTGATTTTGCTATCTTCCCATTTCAGCTAAGACATGCTACATATGCGTATTTGGCATAAAACAGACCTTGTGTAAAATACAAACTAAAAGGTTAAATTGCTTTTTCGATCTGAGCATTTAAGGTAAGACATGCTACATATCTGCATTGAACTAAAACTAGATATTTGCGGAAAGAGATAATTACATGGTTAAATTGATTTTGCTATCTTCCCATTTCAGCTAAGACATGCTACATATGCGTATTTGGCATAAACCAGACCTTGTGTAAAATACAAACTAAAAGGTTAAATTGCTTTTTCGATCTGAGCAGTTAAGGTAAGACAAGCTACATATCTGCATTGAACAAAAACTAGACATTTGCGGAAAGAGACAATGACATGGTTAAATTGATTTTGCTATCTTCCCATTTCAGCTAAGACATGCTACATATGCGTATTTGGCATAAACCAGACCTTGTGTAAAATACAAACTAAAAGGTTAAATTGCATTTTCGATCTGAGCATTTAAGGTAAGACATGCTACATATCTGCATTGAACAAAAACTAGACATTTGCGGAAAGAGACAATGACATGGTTAAATTGATTTTGCTATCTTCCCATTTCAGCTAAGACATGCTACATATGCGTATTTGGCATAAAACAGACCTTGTGTAAAATACAAACTAAAAGGTTAAATTGCTTTTTCGATCTGAGCATTTAAGGTAAGACATGCTACATATCTGCATTGAACTAAAACTAGATATTTGCGGAAGGAGACAATTACATGGTTAAATTGATTTTGCTATCTTCCCATTTCAGCTAAGACATGCTACATATGCGTATTTGGCATAAACCAGACCTTGTGTAACATACAAACTAAAAGGTTAAATTGCTTTTTCGATCTGAGCAGTTAAGGTAAGACAAGCTACATATCTGCATTGAACAAAAACTAGACATTTGAGGAAAGAGACAATGACATTGTTATATTGATTTTGCTATCTTCCCATTTCAGCTAAGACATGCTACATATGCGTATTTGGCATAAACCAGACCTTGTGTAAAATACAAACTAAAAGGTTAAATTGCTTTTTCGATCTGATCATTTAAGGTAAGACATGCTACATATCTGCATTGAACTAAAACTAGACATTTGCGGAAAGAGACAATGACATGGTTAAATTGATTTTGCTATCTTCCCATTTCAGCTAAGACATGCTACATATGCGTATTTGGCATAAACCAGACCTTGTGTAAAATACAAACTAAAAGGTTAAATTGCTTTTTCGATCTGAGCATTTAAGGTAAGACATGCTACATATCTGCATTGAACTAAAACTAGACATTTGCGGAAAGAGACAATGACATGGTTAAATTGATTTTGCTATCTTCCCATTTCAGCTAAGACATGCTACATATGCGTATTTGGCATAAACCAGACCTTGTGTAAAATACAAACTAAAAGGTTAAATTGCTTTTTCGATCTGAGCATTTAAGGTAAGACATGCTACATATCTGCATTGAACTAAAACTAGACATTTGCGGAAAGAGACAATGACATGGTTAAATTGATTTTGCTATCTTCCCATTTCAGCTAAGACATGCTACATATGCGTATTTGGCATAAACCAGACCTTGTGTAAAATACAAACTAAAAGGTTAAATTGCTTTTTCGATCTGAGCATTTAAGGTAAGACATGCTACATATCTGCATTGAACTAAAACTAGACATTTCCGGAAAGATAAATAAATGGTTAAATTGCATCCTATAGCTGCACATTACACTAACAGTTTAAGACTACAGTGGCAATTGTCTAACTAATTAACCATGTTGTGCACAAATACTCACCAACGAGATACCCAGGGGGCATTTCTCTTGTCTCAAACTTCCGCCACAGGGTGGACAGAGAGAGGATGCGGGCATCATGACTAGCACCCCCCAAAATTCGCACACACATGGATAATCCTCATCCGTGCGTCACAAACATACTGCACGTTGAGGCTATGAAAATGTTTGCGATTTCTGAAGGGCAAGTCATCAATTGGAGCACGCAGCGCATTGTGGGTACAATCAATGGCTCCCAAGACATTGGGCAATTCAGCAATAGCAAAGAATTCCCACTTCAGGCGCCTCCAATTACCATCATTCTGTGGGAATCCTATGTAGTGCTTACTGATACGTACCATGGCATCCAGAAAGTTATCAAACACCCCAGAGAATGTACCTTGAGACAGGCCATGCATGTACATCTCTCCTGAAAACTCCCGGAGGCCAGGACGTATAGACAACTTAGCATCTTAGTCATGCCGGGGACAGCAGTCCTTATTGTTATACGTTGCTCCAAATGAGGTTTAAGAACATCATAAAGGCCAATGAGCTGTTCGCGATTGAGCCGATACTTGTCATAAACCTCGAAGTCGCTCATGTTTTCCAAGGTGGGTCTTACCCTGCAGACACGAGGACCTCTAACCAGACGACCCCTTCGTCTCACTCGGAGCCGCCGAGGCTGCCTGATTCTATCAACCGCTACCTGGCCAATAGCAGCACCAGCAGCGTCTACCATATCATCGTCATCCATATTTGTCAAGTTTAGCAGCACGAAGCCAAACAGCAGAGCAAACACAGCGCAAGGATTAACAAGGTATGCAAAAACACAGAAGCGAATTGATACAATGTCGATCACCATGGACGCTTTGGCCATGTTGTTTGGGGGATTTATAGTGCAATTAGTCCAATGGTAGTGAGTTTGTAATGATTGCTAATTGTATTCACTTGTTTGTATGTGAGCGGCGCGAATGCTTTCAAAGTGGGCGTTTTTTTAAGGTGTTTGTTGAAATGTTGTTTTCCCCCAATGAATCTCAATGTGAAAGTGTAAAATGTCACACATACAGTGCATGTTTGTAATGTTTGTTCATATGCGTAATAAATATTTATTAAACGCGATCTTATATTAAAAAGAACACATCCACGCTAACATGAATGAAAGTGCATAGTTGTGTATAATGTGCATAGAATGTGATCGATCAATGTTGCTGCAATATTGTTTGTAAACGATAAAGTAACAGCTGCCATCTGTAGTATTGTATATATAAGTGATTAGCGAGATGTAAATATTGTACGCGTCCCATTAAAATCGCACTAATACTGAAGAACTTCCGGCTGTCATCTGTAGTATTGTATATATAAGTGATTGCCGAGCTGTAAATATTGTATGCATCCCATTCAAATCGCACTAATACTGAAGAACTTCCGACTGTCATCTGTAGTATTGCATATTTAAGTGATTGCCGAGCTGTAAATATTGTATGCGTCCCATTCAAATCGCACTAATACTGAAGAACTTCCGGCTGTCATCTGTAGTATTGTATATATAAGTGATTTGCGAGCTGTAAATATTGTATGCATCCCATTAAAATCGCAATAATACTGAATAACTTCCGGCTGTCATCTGTAGTATTGTATATATAAGTGATTTGCGAGATGTAAATATTGTATGCGTCCCATTAAAATCGCAATAATACTGAATAACTTCCGGCTGTCATCTGTAGTATTGTATATATAAGTGATTTGCGAGCTGTAAATATTGTATGCGTCCCATTAAAATCGCAATAATACTGAATAACTTCCGGCTGTCATCTGTAGTATTGTATATATAAGTGATTTGCGAGATGTAAATATTGTATGCGTCCCATTAAAATCGCACTAATACTGAATAACTTCCGGCTGTCATCTGTAGTATTGTATATATAAGTGATTTGCGAGATGTAAATATTGTATGCGTCCCATTAAA
Source organism: Bombina bombina (assembly GCF_027579735.1). Taxonomy (NCBI): domain Eukaryota; kingdom Metazoa; phylum Chordata; class Amphibia; order Anura; family Bombinatoridae; genus Bombina; species Bombina bombina. The sequence continues at coordinate 780,991,445 of NC_069501.1, read as the reverse complement.
ATCGGCATAATAATGCTGTTCAAAACTGTTGTTTACGTATATGTTGTATTGTAGTATTGAGTGGTAAAGTTCTGAAAGGGGCGGTACAGTCGTAAAGCTGTAATGTGTATGGTTGAATCTTCTAATGATGTCATCATATTATTAACCTGCCTGTGTAGTTATGAAATCCTCATTGTGTTGTTGTATTTGACTACATTGTTATTGTGTGCTGATTAAAATATAAATGTGTGCTTTGTGGTTGCGTGATGGGTGATGCGTGTTATGTACATATACGTATATATTGTGATTGTGTCCCACATATGCTGACTTCTATATAGTTGTTCCTTCCCATAAAGTGACAGCTGTAATATGTTGTAATGATGTTCTTATTGTACGTAATTCCTAATGGTTTATTGTGATCGAATCATGATGCTAAAAGTACAGTAAAATCCCTATTTTCTTTTTCGTGATTCCTAGAGAGAATGTAATGTGTTTTTCCCCCATCATTTGAATGCACATGTATGAGTGAATGATAAAAGTAAAGTATGTGCATCCATGAATGATCATGTGTTAAGCCTATGTAGATATGCAGTTGCTGAAAGCATATGAGTTGAATAAATGAAATGCAATAATAAAGGTAAACGAGAGGTGTTTCCCATTGTCTACTGTTTGTGAATCGTGAAATGTTTCAATTTTTTTTGTGTCTGTTTAAATGTGATGTAATTGTTGTAAATGTTTGTTACTAGTGATGTTGATTTGTAGTTGATGTAATGTAAAAGTATGAAACAATTTAATGTTGTTGTGAATTTGCCATAAGTAAACTCCATAAGTCCACCATAGGGAAATAGCCATTTCTTGATCTATTTGTCATAGCTGGGTCTAACGCAGAAAAGCATGATTTTTTTTCCGATTTCTAGCACTGGTATTTAGAGTTTTTTTGTCTACGCTTTTTGCGTGCGTTAGGGAAATCTGTCTGTCGCGTACACGAGCACGTCTTCCCCATAGAAGTCAATGGAGGCTCAAAATTTGTGTGAAAATAAATTCAAAGACTGGTTTTCATCGTAAAGTGAGTGACGTCATGATCTTGTGTTAAAAAGTAGCTAAATCGTGTTCATTTTGTAATAAATAACTTGTTTGTGTATGTAATGTGGTGTATATTTTTAGTATGCATCGATGAGTGTATGTTTGTGATAATATTATTAGTTAGATGTAGCTATATGAGGGTCTTTTCCCGTGTGTCAATGTAAGTCAATGGCAAAATGGATTTGTGTTGTTTTTTTTTTCTAACACCCGAGATCTCGCAACTTTGATCCTTTCTATTTTGATGTTAAAAAAATAAATAAAAAAAAATAAAGATAGTGTAGTGTTTGTATGAGTGTAAGTATACTTTGTGTAATATTTTTTTTTTTATTCGTGGATGTTTATTTTGTCGGTAGATGTTAACTACTGGGTCTGAGTTGTCGGTAGAGATTTGTGCGTTGGGAGATTTTTGAGTGTCGGTAAGTGAACTCTAAATACCCGAGGGCGGTAAAAACCAGCGTTAGAAGCCCTATACGCTTGTTTTGACGGCTAACGCCAAACTCTAAATCTAGCCGAAAGTGAGTTAGATCACATCTAACTCACTTTCCTTTCTTGCTGCCTTAAAGAGACATGAAACCCCAAAAATTTCTTTCATGATTCAGATATAGAATACAAATGTAATCAACTTTCTAATTTACTTCTATTATCTAATTTGTTTCATTCTCTTGGTATCATTTGTTGAAGGAGCTGCAATGCACTAATGATTTCTAACCAAACACATGAGTGAGCCAATGACAATCAATATATATATGCAGCCACCAATCAACAGCTAGAACCTAGCTTCTCTGCTGCTCCTGAGCTTGCCTAGATAAGCCTTTCAGCAAAGGATAACAAAAGAAGGAAGCAAAATAAATAATAGAAGTAAATTGGAAATTTGTTTAAAATTGTATTCTCTGTCTGAATCATGAAAGAAATATTTTGGGTATCATGTCCCGTTAATAGTTCTCAAAATATGATTCTTATCCATGTGAGCAGTAACTTCTGTAAGATATCTAACCTCCCTTGCTTCTCCTTTACATTCACCTAAATACACATTCCTCAAATTGGAGTCTACCACTAATAGTCTTTTACTCACAAACACATCTGTGGTTATTACTTGGAGACTCAGCTACCAATAGATTTGACTTACCTGTTACAGCTTCAGAGGGCTCAGAAACAGATCTCTGTCACAGGTGTGTTGAGCAAGATCAGCATAGGAGTCTTCAAATGGTAAAGGTTGAGGGCAATGCTTCTGGTCTACTCCAGAGTCTACAGTAATCCATCAGCCTCTCCCTGTTTATCCCTGCTTCTTTCTGAGGCAGCTTTATCGAAGTAACAGACATGTAACTTACCTTAGCTTTAAGGTTAACTATGGCTTCCCTTAAGAGAGTAAACTGCTTCCAAAATGTACTATAATAAAAAAGTGCAAAGTACCCATTACCTTTTAACAGTAAGTAAACTAAAAGGTTTTCTTTACAGACTGAATAACCCCGAATAACTGAATAACTCCATAAATAACTTCAATATCCTTATTTATTTCATCTTTTTTAAAGCTTGATCCTTTTTTTAGCTAACAGAGCTAAATTAACTCTGTCTTCAACCAGTGTTCCCTCTAAGGCCAGTTTTGTGTGTGGCCCAGCAGTGACACAGTTAATTAGGTAACCACACCCTGCAATTAGCAAACACTGCTCAATGCAGACTGCAAGGAATGGTTATCTTATTAACTGTTTCACTGAAACTGGCCTTAGAGGTAACACTGCCTTTAACTATTCAATTGCTGTAGTTAAAAACAAATTCACAGTTCAGGCCTACCACCTTTAACTATTTTCTTTCTGTAGTGAAAATATAATTCACAGTTCAGGCCTACCACCTCCTGAAAAACTAAAATTTCCTTATTTATTTTATCCTTTTTAAGATGGATCCTTTTTTAGCTAGCAGAGCTAAACGTATCTCTCCAAACCCCCATTGTGAGTGTAATTGCTTCTTCTTTCTGTTTACAAAGCTTTTCTATAGCCAATATTTAGTATAGAAACTTTCAGTATGGGTTATACCTGTAATACTCTGTATTGTCTCTTTAAGACTGGCACCTTCTCCTCAATTACACCCTATAAAAGGTCACTTCCTTCCATCATTGTTGCTTGATTATTTTGTTCCTTTTGAATCTCTTTGGATCAACTCTAATCCTTGTGCTCTATGAACTTTCACGGCTACTCCTGTCCGCAGTTAATATTCTACTACTCTGATGATTTCGTCTTCCGTTTACTGCGGTACCTTTGTTTACCTGTGTGCTAACAATTGCACTTTCAGCTTTCTTTGATATCCTGTCTTTCCATGTTATCCAGATTTCCAGCTATTGCCGACCAGCTGCATCACTTCACTGCTTACCTGACTCGCTGTTCACACAGCCTCATCAGTTTCGCCCACCTGACACGCTGTTCAGACAGCCACCGGAGCACCGCTTAGCTACCACACTGTTCACACAGCCTCAACAAACTTTTCAGCTGACACCCTGTTCATTCAGCCTCCCAGACGCCATTCAGATTTCGGAACACTTCTACTCAGGATAACCGCGAGTATATCTGCAAGTATATCTGCATTCTGCAGAGTATTGAACGGTTTAAATACTGTCCACTACTATTATCTGGGTTTATATTATTAGCAACAAAACACAATCGGCTAGATTACGAGTTTTGCGTTATGAGTGAAAAAGCCTCATAGCTATCCTTTCTCACTACTGTTGCTATTACGAGTCTTGCCGGTATAGCTGTACCGCACACTTTTTTGACCGTAACGCAACGTAACTACCGCACATTTCAAAAAGTCCTTTTTCAATGGGAATTCCATAGCACCGGTATTACGAGTTTTGCCTGGGAGGCCAAAAAATGAGCGGTACACCCTATACTGTCAAGATTCGTTCCGCCATCTAAAGTCAGTAGTTATGGGTTTTACGCTACAAAGCTGTAGCATAAAACTCATAACTAAAGTGTTACAAGGTACACTAACACACATAAACTACCTATTAACCTCTAAACCGAGGCCCTCCCGCATCACAAACACTATAATAAAAATATTAACCCCTAATATGCCACTCCGGGCATCGCCGCCACTATAATAAACATATTAACCCCTAAACCGCCGCACTCCCACATCACAAACACTAGTTAAATATTATTAACCACTAATCTGCCTCCCCCAACGTCACCGCCACCACTATACTAAAGTTATTAACACCTAAACCTAACACCCCTAACTTTAATATAATAAAAATAAATCTAAATAAAACGTACTATCATTACCTAAATAATTCAAATTCAAAACTAAATACTTCCCTGTAAAATAAAACCTAAGCTAGCTACAATATAACTAATATTTACATTGTAGCTATCTTAGGTTTTATTTTTATTTCACAGCTAAGTTTGTATTTATTTTAACTAGGTAGATTAGTTAGTAACTATTTACTAACTACCTAGTTAAAATTAATACAAATTTACCTGTAAAATAAAACCTAACCTGTCTTACACTAACACCTAACATTACACTACAATTAAGTAAATTACATTAATTAAATACAATTAGCTAAATTACAAAAAAAAATAAACAGTAAATTACACAAAATAAAAAAGAAATGATCAAATATTTAAACTAATTACACCTAATCTAATAACCCTATCAAAATAAAAAAACTACCCCAAAATAAAAATACCCTAGCCTAAACTAAACTGCCAATAGCCCTTAAAAGGGCCTTTTGCGGGGCATTGCCCTAAAGAAATCCGCTCTTTTACCTGTAAAAAAATACAAACAACCCCCCAACAGTAAAACCCACCACCCACACAACCAACCCCCCCAAATAAAATCCTATCTAAAAAACCTAAGCTCCCCATTGCCCTGAAAACGGCATTTGGATGGGCATTGCCCTTAAAAGGGCATTTAGCTCTTTTTCTTTGCCCAAACCCCTAATCTAAAAATAAAACCCACCCAATAAACCCTTAGAAAAACCTAACACTAACCCCCGAAGATCCACTTAAAGTTTTTGAAGACCGGACATCCATCCTCATCAAGCCGGGAGAAGTGTTCATCCAAGCGGACAGAAGTCCTATACAAAGCCGGGAGAAGTGTTCATCCAAGCGGGCAAAAGTCCTCAACGAAGCCGGAGAAGTCTTTATCCAAGCATCAATAATTCATCCTCCAGGCGGGCAGAAGTCTTCATCCAGACGGCATCTTCTATCTTCATCCTTCCGACACGGAGCGGCTCCATCTTCAAGACATCCGGCGTGGAGCATCCTCTTTATATGGTCCCAGCTGTACACTGAAGGTTCCTTTAAATGACGTCATCCAAGATGGCGTCCCTTGAATTCCGATTGGCTGATAGAATTCTATCAGCCAATCAGAATTAAAGGAGAAAAAATCCTATTGGCTGATGCAATCATCCAATAGGTTTGAGCTCGCATTCTATTGGATGATTGGAACAGCTAATAAAATGCAAGCTCAATCCTATTGGCTGATTGGATCAGCCAATAGGATTGAAGCTCAATCCTATTGGCTGATTGCATCAGCTAATAGGATTTTTTCACCTTTAATTCAGATTGGCTGATAGAATTCTATCAGCCAATCGGAATTCAAGGGATGCCATCTTGGATGACGTCATTTAAAGGAACCTTAAGTGTACGGCTGGGACCGTATAAAGAGCATGCTCCACGCTGGATGTCTTGAAGATGGAGCCGCCCCATGTCGGAAGGATGAAGATAGAAGATGCCGTCTGGATGAAGACTTCTACCCGCCTGGAGGACGACTTCTTGACGCTTGGATGAAGACTTCTCCCGGCTTCGTTGAGGACTTCTGCCTGCTTGGATGAAGACTTCTCCCGGCTTCGTTGAGGACTTCTGCCTGCTTGGATGAAGACTTCTCCTGGCTTGATGAGGATGGATGTCCGGTCTTCAAAAACTGTAAGGAGATTTTCGGGGGTTAGTGTTAGGTTTTTTTAAGGGTTTATTGGGTGGGTTTTATTTTTAGATTAGGGGTTTGGGCAAAGAAAAAGAGCTAAATGCCCTTTTAATGGTAATGCCCATCCAAATGCCCTTTTCAGGGCAATGGGGAGCTTAGGTTTTTTAGATAGGATTTTATTTGGGGGGGTTTGGTTGTGCGGGTGGTGGGTTTTACTGTTGGGGGGTTGTTTGTATTTTTTTTTACAAGTAAAAGAGCTGATTTCTTTGGGGCAATGCCCCGCAAAAGGCCCTTTTAAGGGCTATAGGCAGTTTAGTTTAGGCTAGGGTTTATTTTTATTTTGGGGGGGCTTTTTTATTTTGATAGGGCTATTAGATTAGGTTAATTAGTTTAAATATTTGATCATTTCTTTTTTATTTTGTGTAATTTAGTGTTTATTTTTTTTGCAATTTAGTTAATTGTATTTAATTATTGTAATTTATTTAATTGTAGTGTAATGTTAGGTAAGACAGGTTAGGTTTTATTTTACAGGTAATATTTGTATTTATTTTAACTAGGTAGTTAGTAAATAGTTAATAACTATTTACTAACTAATCTACCTAGTTAAAATAAATACAAACTTAGCTGTGAAATAAAAATAAAACCTAAGATAGCTACAATGTAACTATTAGTTATATTGTAGCTAGCTTAGGGTTTATTTTATAGGTATTAGTTTTAAAAAGGAATTAGTTAGGTAATGATAGTAAGTTTTATTTAGATTTATTTTAATTGTATTAAAGTTAGAGTTAGGATTAGATTTAGGGTTAGGTTTGGGGGTTAATATATTTATTTAGTGTTAGTGATGTAGGAGGCCAGAGGTTTGGGGTTAATAACTTTAGTATAGTGGCGGCGGCAGATTAGGGGTTAATAAATTTATTTAGGTTGCAGCGATATTGGGGGCGGCAGATTAGTTGTTAATACGCGTAAGTAGGTGGCGGCAATGTCAGGGGGCGGCAGATTAGGGGTAAATATAAGTGCAATGTAGGTGTCGGCGATGTCGGGGGCGGCAGATTAGGGGTTAATACATTTATGTAGGTAGTGACGACATTGGGGGCAGCAGATTAGGGGTTAATAAGTGTAGGTAGGTGGCGGCGATGTCGGGGGAGACAGATTAGGGGTTAATAAGTGTAATGTAGGTGTCAGCAATGTCGGGGGCAGCGGATTAGGGGTGTTTAAGACTCTGGGTTTATGTTAGGGTGTTAGGTGTAAACATAACTTTTCTTTCCCATAGGAATCAATGGGGTTGCATTTCGGAGCTTTACGCTCCTTTATTGCAGGTGTTAGGCTTTTTGTTAGCCGACTCTCCCCATTGATGTCTATGGGGAAATTGTGCACGAGCACGTAAAACAGCTCAAAGCACGGCTGGTATTTGTGTGTGGTAAGGAGCTCAACGCTGCCATATTGCCTGCTAACGCCGGGTTTTTGCAAACCTTTATTCAAGAACTTACATAATAATCAAGTCCAAAAAATATGTTAATTTCCTTGAATTAAAAAAAAATAAAAAAAATGGATCCAACAGAAATTAGTAATCAATTGCTAAATATCAATCAAAGGTTAGACTATCTAGCTAGAGGACTTACTGAGGTACAAGCTGAAAATACAGCATTAAAAGCTCTAATTAAGGACATAATCTCACCCAAAACCTCTTAATTACCTAAACCCCATATAACTCTCCCAAGTCCCTTTTCTGGTAAAAGATCTGAGTTTAGGGAGTTTAAAAAAACGCTGGTCTTCTTCTCTATTCAATGAAACCACGCACTTACCATACACAAAAAAAATAAAAGTTTATACAACCATCTCCTTTCTCACATGAGAACATAGTGCATGGGCCAACAGATTTTTTGAGACAAATGATCCTATTCTTGAATCTCTTGATGTTTTCCTCACAGCAATGGCTACTTTATATGAGGACTGTGATAAGCAAATCAAAGCTGAGACCAGACTTAGAGCTTTAAAACAAGGAAAACGCCCATAGAAGACTATATTACCAGAGTTTCAAATGTGGTCAGTTGACTCTTTGTGGAATCAAAATCAGTTTAAATAATAAATTTAGACTCAGACTCTCAGAGAGTTTAAAAGATGAACTAGCAAGATTGGACATGCCTGACAATTTAGATGGTTTAATTAAACTCTGTACAACTTTAGATAGAAGGATAAGAGAAAGACGTGCAGAAAGAATACAAAGCGATATACCCGAAAAGGAAACCCTCAAATTACTTTCCAGACAGAGCAACTACTTCTACGACTCCTAGAGGAAAACAGATGTTGCATATTAAACTTATGTCTTTACTGTGCTGATAAAGAACATGTTGTCTCTATATGCCCTATTTTAAAACCAACAGAAGAAGGGTAAGAAAATATTTTTATTACTTTATCTGGAAATTAAACTTCATGCCATCTCACTTTATCTCTGTCCTTGCAGTGGGACCACCAAAAGGTCAGGACTGATGCCATAATCGATTCAGGAGCCTTTGGTCTGTTCATCGATTATCAGTTTGTTAAACTCCATCAAATACCTCTTATACTTTGATCCAAGATGGCCCTATTACGCATCATACCATACCACTCATGTTAACAACCCAACATGGACATACTGAATTCATCACTTGATGTTATCCCCACATTTTTACACACCATTATCCTTGGTTATCCTTGGTTGATAAAACGTAATCCTCATATTGATTAAGTACATAATAACATTACTCTCTCATCTACATATTGCAAATCTACATGCTACCCACATGCATCTATAGGAAGCATAGAACCATGTCTTCCCTTAGAATACAATGATTTACAAGATGTTTTCAGAGCTAAAGAAGCAGAGACACTCCCCCCACACAGGATATATGATTGCCCCATTGACATAATACCAGGCTTAAACATACCCTTTGGAACAACTTAGACAATATTTAGATGAAAACCTAAAGAAAGGTTTTTTTGAGCCATCTACCTCTCCTGCTACAGCTGGATTTTTCTTTGTAAAAAATAAAGACAAGACATTAAGGCCTATAATTGATTACAGAGCCTTAAACTCAGTTACCATAAAAAATCACTACCCACTTCCACTCATCCCTGAACTCCTTGAACGTCTGAATGGAGCAATAATCTATACCAAATTTGATTTAAACGACGCTTAAAATCTCATCAGAATGAAGGAAGGAGATGAGTGGAAGACAGCCTTTAGAACTAGGTACAGGCTTTTTCAATACAAAATCATGCTGTTTGGGCTTTGTAATGCCCCAGGTACATTCCAATACTTTATTAATGATATCTTTAGAGATTTAACTGACAGTTGTGTAATCATCTACCTTGATGATATTTTTATATATTCCAAAACCAAAGAAGAACATGTAAAACATGTCCGCTGGGTTCTTACAAGATTCTGAGATCATAGATTATTTGCAAAGTTGGAAAAGTGCCAATTCCATGTTAAAGAAATTAAGTTTTTAGATTACATTATATCCCCAGACAAGGTACAGATGGATCCTGAAAAGCTTCTAGCCATAACTAATTGGCCTAGACCAACATCTATCAAATCTATGCAGAGGTTCGTAGGCTTCTCAAACTTTTATAGAAAATGTATCCAACATTTTTCTACTATAATCAAACCACTGACTGCTTTAACTAAAAAGAACCAGAAATTTGTCTTGAATCTTGAACCTCCCAGACCACACCTTGCCAATTTGTTGTCGGAGCTGATGCTTCTGACACAGGAATTGGAGTTGGAATTCTCTCACAATGCTTAGATAATACATCCAAACCACTTCCCGTAGCTTTCTATTCTAGATGTTTGCAACCAGCTCAAACAAACTACACCATCGGAGATAAGGCGTTACTTGCCATTAAATGTGCTCTGGAAACATGTCGACACATTTTAGAAGGCACTTCTAAACCTTTCATTATATTCACATATTTAGGAATACCTAAAAAGAAGTAAAACCCTATCCTCTTGACAGGTCCATTGGCATTGTTTTTGGATAGATTCCATTTCTACATAACATACCGCCCAGGAACTCAAAACATTAAAGCTGATGCATTATCTAGAATAAGTGAACTTAATCCACAAATAAAGACAGAATCTCATATAATTTCTCCAAACAAAATAATAGGATCGTTTTGTTCTTTTGAAAAAGGAAATTCTAAAAGCTTTAGATTCAGAAGATTTATCTAAACTGACATTCCTAAGACAAGGCGAATCAGGTTTATACTTCAATAACAACATGTTGTATGTTCCTAAAACACTCAGAGACACAATTATCAACCATTTCCATGACTCCTTAATCTCTGGACATCCAGGTGTTCAAAAAACTATCGATTTAATAAGAAGATATTTTTCGTGGCCTCAAATGAACCAAAGTATTCTTAAATATGTTACCTCTTGTGATGTTTGTGCCCGAAATAAAATTCAACGCAAAAAAAACTTTTGGCTACTTACATTCAAATCCGATTCCAGACACCCCCAGGAAAACCATATCAATGGACTTTATAGCTGAATTACCATCCTCACAGCAGCATAATACTATACTGGTTGTTGTGGACCATTTAACCAAACTGGCTCATTTTATCCCATTAAAACATATTCCTTCTGCAAAAGAAACAGCTGAAGTCTTCATCAGACATATTGTAAGACTCCACGGTTTACCCAGCACAATAATTAGTGACCGTGGGACACAATTTACCTCTTTCTTTTGGAAAGCATAGTGCAAAATCCTAAAAATGGATTCTTGACTTTCAACTGATTTTCATCCCCAGACAAATGGACTTACAGAAAGAGTCAATCAGATTCTTGAACAGTATCTACAATGTTATGTGTCTCATCTATAAGATGATTGGTATTCTTTGCTACCTATGGCAGAGTTTTCATATAATAACTCACTCTCCAGCTCCAGTTAAAACAACACCGTTTTTTGCTACCTACAGTTACCACCCTAAAAGTATTATTCTCTTTGATACAGATAACAAATCACCTAGTGCATCTGACTTCACAACTACATTAAAGAATGGAATTGATCTCCTTAAAATACACCTAACTAATGCTCAAACAAATCAAAACATTACTACGAATTGAAACATAGACCAAGTCCCAATTATAAGATCGGAGATATGGTCTGGCTCAGTACCAAACATCTAAGAGTCGTTGTACCCTCCAGAAAACTTGGATCTCAATTTGTAGGTCCATTTCTTATTAAGAAGATTATCAATGAATGTACAGTTGTTTTGGATCTACCAGATTCTTACAAAATACATCCCTCATTTCATGTATCTCTCTTAAAACCTCATATACCAAAGAAACATTTCAACCGGTTACAAGCTACTCCATCTCCACTCAACATTGATAATCAAGATGAATATGAAATCCAGACTATACTTGACTCTCGTCTACGACGTAAGAAACTGGAATATCTAGTATCATGGAAGGATATGGTCCAGAAGAGAACTCTTGGGTTTTATCCACTGATCTTCATGCACCTAAGTTGTTGAGAAACTTTTCATAAGCGTTATCCTACGAAACCTAAACCTGAAACCTCTGAGAGGATTCCTTGAGTAGAGGGATCTGTAATACTCCGTATTGTCTCTTTAAGACTGGCACCTCCTCCTCAATTACACCCTATAAAAGGTCACTTCATTCATTGTTGCTTGATTATGTTGTTCCTTTTGAATCTCTTTGGATCAACTCTAAGCCTTGTGCTCTATGAACTTTCACTGCTACTCCTGTCCACAGTTCATATTCTACTACTCTGATGATTTTGTCTTCTGTTTACTGCGGTACCTTTGTTTACCTGTGTGCTAACAATTGCACTTCCAGCCTTCTTTGATATACTGTCTTTCCATGTAATCCGGATTTCCAGCCATTCCCCACAAGCTGCATCACTTCACTGCTCACCTGACTCGCTGTTCACACAGCCTCATCAGTTCCGCCCACCTGACACACTGTTCAGACAGCAACTGGAGCAACGCTTAGCTACCACACTGTTCCCAAAGCCTCAACGAACTTTTCAGCTGACACCCTTTTCATTCAGCCTCCCAGACGCCATTCTGATTTCGGAACGAACTCTTTAAAATATCCAAAGTACACTTTATATACCTAAGATATATGGTCTCTATGAGTTCTAACTTATATCCTATGATATCTTGTATCATAGAAATCCATGCCTTTACCAATTACCATTACTTCTTATGGAGAATTAACACTAAAAGTGAATATCCTCTTATGTGAATATCTTGTAATAGTTCACTATACTTCTACTTCTTTCCGTCTGGTTTATTGTATATTTAAAGACACATACACTTAACAAATACTTCTGTGTATGTAGCCTTTCTTATGAAACTAAAGCTAATAATGACTTATACTCATTTAATCCACTACTAGTATCTGGATTTATATTATTAGCAACAAAGCACAATATTTGCTTAAGGTCTTTATTCAAGACATTACAATACCCCACAGCAAAATCAGTTATTTTAAATATAAAGGTAAAGTAGCTATTTGTAAACAATTTAATATACTCCAGCAGCAACTTTATCATTGGGAACAAACTAACTAAAATTTAGAAAAATGTAGGGTACTCTATCACTTTAATTGTGTTTTAATAATTACATGGCTATTATTTTTATGTTTGCATAAACGATGTGTCCCCTATGTATAATACTTTCCAAAGACAGATAAGGAGAATTAAGTTTAGGCATACATGTGATGTTGTCCATTAGTTAAATGTAAAATAAAACAATTATGTAAATAAATACACCAAAACTTCATAGTATAAAAACTTGGTAATTTGTATGCATTTTATAAATTGCAAAAATAATACATTGAGCAAATGTTGTTAGGCACGTCAGATACAAATTTAGATGTTATTATTTAATTAGTGCGTCTTTGAAGAGATAAAAAAAAACACTCAAAAGATCCTTGGCAAGTTGGCAACAACAAAAGATGGTTTTTGATTTCATGGAACATCTGGAGAAGAGAAATGTAACATTATTAAAATTAGTCAGGCGTAACCTGCATGGCAGTGTATATGTCATCCTCAATTTTTGTTAAGAATCTGATCATGATGTGTATTTTCTAAAACTATTCAAGTTATCTTATTTAATGCCTGTCTAATCCCCTTAAAGGAACAGTCAACACCAAAATTGTTATTGAACTACCCGTTCACCAGCTTTGCACAACCAACATTGTTATATTAATATACTGTACTTTATGGCATTTAAACATCTAATTGTCTGCCTGTTTCTAAGCCACTACAGACAGCCTCTTGTCACATGCTTTTTGATTTGCTTTTCACAACAAGAGAGACTGCTAATCCATGTGAGCCATATAGATAACATGGTGCTCTCTCCTGTGGAGTTGTGCATGACACTGCACTAATTTGCTAAGATGCAAGTTAATAGATAATAAAAAAATAGCCATGTGATCAGGGGGCTGTCAAAAGACTAGTAACTGCCCCCACCACTGAATGTACTCCATTTACTAAAACACTCTCGGCCAGATTACGAGTTTTGCGTTATGAGGGGTGCGGTGTTAACTTGCACGTTATTGTCACTGCTCACTTTCCTACAGCGCTGGTATTACAGTTTTTTCTAAACCCGGCGTTAAAAGACAAGAAGTGAGTGTAGAGCAAAATTGTGCTCTATACCGCACTCCAATACCAGCACTGCTTAAGTCAGCGGTGAGCTGGTTGTATGTGCTCGTGCACGATTCCCCCATAGACATCAATGGGGAGAGCCGGCTGAGAAAAAGTCTAACACCTGCCAAAAAGCAGCGTAAAGCTCAGTAACGCAGCCCCATTGATTCCTATGGGGAAACACAATTATTTTGGTTTCAAAGAGCTTTATTAAAGTTACAACAGAAATACATATAAATAAGTTATCAACAGGGGGGGCCCAATCTGCCCCATTACAGCATAATCCTACAAAGTTAGAGGTTACAATATACTGCAAACAACGGTACCAGGACTCAACATACATCATATAATAATTATGATACCAATCACCTTACATTAAAGAGACTCTAGGGTCTCAAAAGACTCTAGTAAGAAAGTATAGGGATGGGAAAGAGAGAGAGGAGGGGGAGGGATTGTCATGCAGTAGGGGGTTGAAAGAACTGCTATGTATCAAGTACACTAGTCCCAAATCTTATCCATCGTTCTCATGTGTCTAATTAGCCGGAGGACAATACATTAGGTTTCCAGGTTGTGTCATAAGAGTCTTTCCAGTCAGCCCAAGTCAAGAGGTCGGAGTTACCCAGTTTATAGAAAATATCTTTCTCCATGGTGTAAAGATAGGCCATATAAGAGCAAACCCTAGACCAGCTAGGTGGGGATTCTTTCTTCCAATCACAAGCTATTAAAAGTTTTATGGACATAAAAAGGTATATGCTTATATATGCGTGATGCTTAGGAAGGGAGTGTACACCAATATGAAGGAGGGCGACTGACGGCGAGCTGCGCAGAGATATACCCAGTTTGGGAAGAACCTGAAAGCACCTGCTCCATAGAGGGCGGAGTTTGGGGCATTCCCACCAAATGTGCAAGGAGTCACCCCTCTGGCCACAACCTCTCTAACAGTGAGGAGACGTGCTAGGGAAAATTTTAGCCAGTCTGGTGGAGACGTAATACCAGTAAGCCAACAGTTTGTAATAGGTCTCAAATAAGGTTGTGTAATGTATGGCTTTCTGAGTGCATTCCAGTGTGTGTCCCCAAGTGTTCCCTGTGAATGACTTCCCAAGCAGGGATTCCCACCTCGAAAGGTGGGCCGCTGTTTCCGATTGCAGGTTAAGGCCCAGAAAGGTATAGTGGCGGGAAAGGGGTCTACTGAGTCTGTTTCCTTGATTCCATGTGGACTCCCAGGAGGTTAAGGGGTGGGCCAATGCAGGTTTGAAGCCCCAGCTAATCAGGAATCTTTTAATTCTATGATATTCGAACTTCAAGCATTGCGGTAGAACCATTTCCGTAACAATCTGAGATATGGGTCTAAATCCGTCCTTCGGTGATGGGAGCCAAAGGTCAGAGACCACGTGAACTCCAAGCTGAGCCCATTTCAATGGATGAGCGTCCTGCAGACCCGCCAGTAACCAGGTAGAGAGGTGATAGGGGAAGGGTGCGGAGCAATGTGTCCAGAGTGGTGACATTTTTCCCAGAAATGTAAACATTCCCGGATAATAGGGTTCGACAAAGTCAGTTCCCCACGGCAATGTGGAGGCATCCAAATCAAGTCGTGTAAACTTAGGTTGTAGGGCAACGAGGCCTGTCCGATGGAGCGCCATTTGCAGGTAGACTGCTTAACTCCCCATTGTGAGACGTGGGTGAGCATTGCCCCCTCGTAATATCTCACTATCGAGGGAGAGCCCAATCCACCACATATCCGCGGTAATTGTAGCACTTTCTGCGCCACTCACGGAGGTTTACCCTGCCAAATATGTTTGGTGAGTTTGCTTTGGAATTGCAAGAGAATTTGTCTGGGAACTCTAATTGGAAGGCAATGGAACAAGTATGTGAGTCGAGGTAGGAAGGACATTTTCAAGGCTGCAATCCTCCCCATCCACGAAACATGGGACAGATTCCAGCCCTTATTGAGAGAGCGAATTTCTGATAGTAATGGGAGGTAGTTGTCCCTGATGACTCGGGGCAGATCACTAGAGAGTTTGACTCCAAGATGCACTACCGACTATTCCGTCCAGTTGAATGGGTATTTGGTTTTTAGCGGAGCTAGTGTCGAGCTCCCAAAGCCTTGGGTATATATCTCTGTTTTGGATAGGTTAAACTTATAGTAAGAATGAACATTAAACTCTTCCACTATTTGCAGGAAAAAAGGGTAATGTCATCTGCGAACAGAGCAATGTTGTGCCTGGTGCCACAGAGGGTAATCCCACCCATACAAGGGTGAGTTCTAATATGTTCGGCTAGAGGCTCAATGGCTAGCGCAAAGAGCAGGGGCGATAGGGGACAACCCTGTCTAGTCCCATTAGATATGGTGAATGGGGAAGTTTGGAAACCAAGGCCCCTTACCGAGGCAGAAGGGGTGGAATGTAAGGCATTTATTGCTCCAATAAGGTTGCTAGGAAAGTGGAAGTTTTCAAGCACTTCCCACAAGAACCGCCATCTCACCCGATCAAAGGCCTTTTCATCATCTAATGAAATGATCACCAAAGGCTTCTGAAGACTGGAGGAGAGGCCCATAACATTTAATAGCCTTCTAGTATTATCTGGCCCCCTCTCTTTTTAGGATAAACCCCACTTGATCTGGGTTAACCAAGTGAGGAAGTAGGTTAGCGATGCGATTAGCCAGGATTTTTCGAATAAAATTTTATGTCGGTGTTGATTAATGAAATTGGCCTATAGCTGGTGAAGAGGGTAGGGTCTTTGTTGGGTTTAAGGATTGTTATGATGGTGGCTTCCAAGAATTCTTTCTTAAACATACCCTCATTCCTGGCTAGGTTATAAAGTCTGAGGAGTAGAGGGGAGAGTTCAAAGGGGAGAGTGTAAATTTTATAAAAATGTACGGGGAAGCCATCCGGGCCTGGAGATTTAAAGGACTTCCCTAATGGAGAACGGGCAAGTCAAAGAATCTCTTTGATCAGGTGAGAGGGACGGAAGATTCAGGGCCTTTAGATATTCGCGCACTTTCTCCAACAAGGCCGATTGGGGATTTTCAGACTTATCTATATTATAGAGATTCGAGTAGTATTCAGCAAATGCCTCTCCTATCTGTGAAGGGATTTTGAGAAGCGAGTCTGCAGTAGCAATGCTATGTATACGTAAGGCACTGGTTCTGTTTCTGTGTTTATTGGCCAGAAGGGTGTCCGCCTTATTACCCTTGTAATAATACAATTGTTTTAGTTTGGTTAGGTTATCCTGGGTTCTCCTGAGTTCTATTTCTGAAATATGGTTCTTAAGGTCGGATATCTGAACTGCTAGAGAGTGTAAGGGTTTGACTCTGTTTTGGGATTCTAAAGTCCTCAGTTTAATGTGAGCCTGCGATAGCGAAAGTCCCACCTGCTTTCTAAGGTTAGCCTGTTTAGATATCATAATCCCTCTAATGGTCGCTTTGGCAGCACCCCATAGGGTGTCGTCTCTAACTTGGGCATTATCATTAGCACATATAAAATGGTTGATCTCTGTGCGCAGGCTTTCTCTAAAAGGGATGTCATGCAAGAAGCTATGGGGCATATGCCAAGAGGCTCTAGTACGGTGGTGTTGGTAGAAATAAGATCAGCCGTGACACAGTCATGATCAGACCAGGGGCATAGAAATATAGCAGTGTTAGTGACGAGGTCAAGCGAGTCTGCCGTAGAAAAGATATAGTCCAGTCTGGAGTATTGTCGGTGCGGTTGTGAGTAGTGTGTATAGTCACGATCTCTAGATTGAGTAGCCCTCCAAATGTCATAGTAACCCGAGCTGGTCATGAGAGTGCGGAATTTGACAGCAAGTCGCTCTGCGGCTGGATGAGTCTTGTGCAAGTCAGAAGATTTTCTGTCTTCTTTCGGGTCCCCAGACCGTATTAAAGTCTCCCGAGATAATAACCCTACCTTGTTTAAACTGAGCTATTACATGGAGAATGTGCTTCAGGTACTTAGGTTGGTGTGTGTTGGGCAGGTAAACAGACACTAGGGTATATAGCACATGGTTAAGCTTACAAATCAGGATAACATACCTGGCCTGTGGGTCTTTGATGGTCAGGACAGGCTCAAAAGCAAGCCTCCTATGCAGGAGAATAGCTGTGCCTCTAGCCTTTTTAGTGAAAGGGCATATTCTATGTGCTTGTGTGTCCTAGAGGAGAGTCTAATTGGCTCATCTGCCAGCCAATGCGTCTCCTGGAGAAACGCGACATCAGGGTTATGATGTTTCAATGAGCATAGCAGAAGACTTCGCTTGAAGGGAGTGTTAAGCCCTCTGACGTTATGGGAAAGAAATCTTAAGGGGGATCTAGCCATGAATTGGGATGACTAGGTGCTAAGTTTACAGAGTCGAAGTCTCTCAGTCCGGGGAACAAAGTGGAAGGAAACGTGAGGGTAAGGAAGGAAGAATAGTAGGAGACACTAAAGAGTGCCTCAAGAGCGGTGGAAGTAGTCCACCTCAAGAGAGCCCTAACGTGGGCTTCAATATGGGGAGAGCCTAAGGCTCAGGAGCTAGCACAATAGAGTGGTAACGCCAGCCCTGCTCTAAATCCAAAAACAACTTAACATTGAGTGCTAAAACTTGAGTGGTTAAAGAACAGCAAGCAACATACCTAATAAAGATAACATACAACTTATTGAACAAACATAGGCCTAGATTTAGAGTTTTGTCGGTAACGACCCGCGTAGCTAACGCCGTCTTTTTTCTGGCCGCACCATAAAGATAACTCTGGTATTGAGAGTCCATAAAAAGGCTGCGTTAGGCTCCAAAAAAGGAGCGTAGAGCATTTTTAACGCAGCTTCAACTCTCGATACTAGAGTTGCTTACGCAAGCGGCCAGCCCTCAAAAACGTGCTCGTGCACGATTCCCCCATAGGAAACAATGGGGCTGTTTGAGCTGAAAAAAAACCTAACACCTGCAAAAAAGCCGCGTTCAGCTCCTAACGCAGCCCCATTGTTTGCTATGGGGAAACACTTCCTACGTCTGCACCTAACACTCTAACATGTACCCCGAGTCTAAACACCCCTAACCTTACACTTATTAACCCCTATTCTGCCGCCCCCGCTATCGCTGACCCCTGCATATTATTTTTAACCCCTAATCTGCCGCTCCGTAAACCGCCGCTACTTACATTTTCCTTATGTACCCCTAATCTGCTGCCCCTAACACCACCGACCCCTATATTATATTTATTAACCCCTAATCTGCCCCCCTCAACGTCGCCTCCACCTGCCTCAATTTATTACCCCTAATCTGCCGACCGGAGCTCACCGCTACTATAATAAATGTATTAACCCCTAAAGCTAAGTCTAACCCTAACACTAACACCCCCCCTAAATTAAATATAATTTTAATCTAACGAAATTAATTAACTCTTATTAAATACATTATTCCTATTTAAAGCTAAATACTTACCTGTAAAATAAATCCTAATATAGCTACAATATAAATTATAATTACATTGTAGCTATTTTAGGATTAATATTTATTTTACAGGCAACTTTGTAATTATTTTAACCAGGTACAATAGCTATTAAATAGTTAAGAACTATTTAATAGTTACCTAGTTAAAATAATAACAAAATTACCTGTAAAATAAATCCTAACCTAAGTTACAATTAAACCTAACACTATACTATCATTAAATTAATTAAATAAAATACCTACAATTACCTACAATTAAACCTAACACTACACTATCAATAAATAAATTAAATAAAATTCCTACAAATAACTACAATGAAATAAACTAACTAAAGTACAAAAAATAAAAAAGAACTAAGTTGCAAAAAATAAAAAAAATATTTACAAACATAAGAAAAATATTACAACAATTTTAAACTAATTACACCTACTCTAAGCCCCCTAATAAAATAACAAAGACCCCCAAAATAACAAAATGCCCTACCCTATTCTAAATGACTACATTTCAAAGCTCTTTTACCTTACCAGCCCTGAACAGGGCCCTTTGCGGGGCATGCCCCAAGAAATTCAGCTCTTTTGCCTGTAAAAAAAAAACATACAATACCCCCCCCCAACATTACAACCCACCACCCACATACCCCTAATCTAACCCAAACCCCCCCTTACCTAAACCTAACACTAAGCCCCTGAAGATCTTCCTACCTTGTCTTCACCCTACCAGGTTCACCGATCCGTCCTGAAGAGCTCCTCCGATGTCCTGATCCAAGCCCAAGCGGGGGGATGAAGAGGTCCATGATCCGGCTGAAGTCTTCATCCAAGCGGGAGCTGAAGAGGTCCATGATCCGGATGAAGTCTTCTATCAACAGCATCTTCAATCTTCTTTCTTCCGGATCCATCTTGCAGACCTCCGACGCGGAACATCCTCTTCTCCCGACGCCTACTAGCCGAATGACGGTTCCTTTAAGGGACGTCATCCAAGATGGCGTCCCTCGAATTCCGATTGGCTGATAGGATTTTATCAGCCAATCGGAATTAAGGTAGGAATATTCTGATTGGCTGATGGAATCAGCCAATCAGAATCAAGTTCAATCCGATTGGCTGATTGGATCAGCCAATCAGATTGAGCTTGCATTCTATTGGCTGTTCCGATCAGCCAATAGAATGCGAGCTCAATCTGATTGGCTGATTGGATCAGCCAATCGGATTAATCTTGATTCTGATTGGCTGATTCCATCAGCCAATCAGAATATTCCTACCTTAATTCCGATTGGCTGATAGAATCCTATCAGCCAATCGGAATTCGAGGGACGCCATCTTGGATGACGTCCCTTAAAGGAACCGTCATTCGGCTAGTAGGCGTTGGGAGAAGAGGATGTTCCGCGTCGGAGGTCTGCAAGATGGATTCGGAAGAAAGAAGATTGAAGATGCCGTTGATAGGAGACTTCATCCGGATCATGGACCTCTTCAGCTCCCGCTTGGATGAAGACTTCATCCGGATCATGGACCTCTTCAGCTCCCGCTTGGATGAAGACTTCAGCCGATCATGGACCTCTTCAGCCCCCCGCTTGGGCTTGGATCAGGGACATCGGAGGAGCTCTTCAGGACGGATCGGTGAACCTGGTAGGGTGAAAACAAGGTAGGAAGATCTTCAGGGGCTTAGTGTTAGGTTTATTTAAGGGGGGGTTTTGGGTTAGATTAGGGGTATGTGGGTGGTGGGTTGTAATGTTGGGGGGGGTATTGTATGTTTTTTTTTACAGGCAAAAGAGCTGAATTTCTTGGGGCATGCCCCGCAAAGGGCCCTGTTCAGGGCTGGTAAGGTAAAAGAGCTTTCAAATGTAGTAATTTAGAATAGGGTAGGGCATTTTGTTATTTTGGGGGTCTTTGTTATTTTATTAGGGGGCTTAGAGTAGGTGTAATTAGTTTAAAATTGTTGTAATATTTTTCTTATGTTTGTAAATATTTTTTATTTTTTGTAACTTAGTTCTTTTTTATTTTTTGTACTTTAGTTAGTTTATTTCATTGTAGTTATTTGTAGGAATTGTATTTAATTTATTTATTGATAGTGTAGTGTTAGGTTTAATTGTAGGTAATTGTAGGTATTTTATTTAATTAATTTAATGATAGTATAGTGTTAGGTTTAATTGTAACTTAGGTTAGGATTTATTTTACAGGTAATTTTGTTATTATTTTAACTAGGTAACTATTAAATAGTTCTTAACTATTTAATAGCTATTGTACCTGGTTAAAATAATTGCAAAGTTGCCTGTAAAATAAATATTAATCCTAAAATAGCTACAATGTAATTATTCGTTATATTGTAGCTATATTAGGGTTTATTTTACAGGTAAGTATTTAGCTTTAAATAGGAATAATTTATTTAATAAGAGTTAATTAATTTCGTTAGATTAAAATTATATTTAATTTAGGGGGGGTGTTAGTGTTAGGGTTAGACTTAGCTTTAGGGGTTAATACATTTATTAGAATAGCAGTGAGCTCCGGTCGGCAGATTAGGGGTTAATAATTGAAGTTAGGTGTTGGCGATGTTAGGGATGGCAGATTAGGGGTTAATACTATTTATTATAGGGTTAGTGAGGCGGATTAGGGGTTAATAACTTTATAATAGTAGCGGTGCGGTCCGCTCGGCAGATTAGGGGTTAATAAGTTTAGGTAGCTGGCGGCGACGTTGTGGGGGGCAGGTTAGGGGTTAATAAATATAATATAGGGGTCGGCGGCGTTAGGGGCAGCAGATTAGGGTACATAAGGATAACGTAGTTGGCGGTCAGCAGATTAGGGGTTAAAAAAATTTAATCGAGTGGCGGCAATGTGGGGGGGCCTCAGTTTAGGGGTACATAGGTAGTTTATGGGTGTTAGTGTACTTTAGAGTACAGTAGTTAAGAGCTTTATGAACCGGCGTTAGCCCAGAAAGCTCTTAACTACTGACTTTTTTCCTGCGGCTGGAGTTTTGTCGTTAGATGTCTAACGCTCACTTCAGACACGACTCTAAATACCGGAGTTAGAAAGATCCCATTGAAAAGATAGGATACGCAATTGACGTAAGGGGATCTGCGGTATGGAAAAGTCGCGGCTGAAAAGTGAGCGTTAGACCCTTTTTTGAGTGACTCCAAATACCGGAGTTAGCCTAAAACCAGCGTTAGGAGCCTCTAACGCTGGTTTTCACGGCTAACGCCAAACTCCAAATCTAGGCCATAGAGTTTGGTAACTTTCTACACATCTTAGTTACTGTATCCAATACCAAATTTAGAGTGGATAAAATTACTACTCAGCTAAGTCACAAAAGCTAGTACTTATATATTCAGGGCCTCTAGGCCCCTGATAGTGCTCAAGAGGTGGTCTCAGAATGTTCGTAGGGCTCCCATGATTGTTGCATCTTGTGTCGCACAGAAGTTAAACTTTTAGGTTCACAGGCAAATGACGGGAATATAGTATACAAAATATACAGAGCATAGCGCTAGAGAGTGAGCTACCTTGGGGCTTAAAGACCCCTCTCAACTCAGGGAAAGGGGATACGACCCGAAGAAAGGGGAAGTGGAGGTGACCAGCCTAGACTAGCTAGGCCGTAAAGGGAGAGTCTTGAGGGGATAGCACTTAAGAATACTCTTATCTAGTTTACAGCTATGACTATTAGTGTAGGGAAGACCTGAAAAAATGGAAATTGTTAGATAAACAATAAAGCAACACAACACTCCACTTTGGGCTAAGAACCCAACGACATATAAGCTGACGCAGCAGCAATATTTGACAAAATAATGAGACAGTCTGGTGCATCAAATCAGGCTATGTAAATGGCAGTATTGAGTTATTTGCATCAGATGCCTAGCGTTTTATGGTGTACTGAGGAGGCATTGAGTTACTTAGGCTGGTAAAGGGCAGTCTTGAAGTATACTGTCCTGGTCTGGCCTAGATTGAAGAGGCAGGTTCAGTTCTGGCTTCTAATATTCAGTGCTCTCAGTCCCTATGGGAGAGAAAATTCAGCAGGTAATTAATGCCCTGGCGGGGCCTGTGTGAGGTGTTTATGGGGATGGCTTCTTTTTATGCCTTTCGTGTGTTCAGTGATGGCTTATGGTCAGGAGCTGCTCCATAGATAGTGCTGTATCATTAGAAGAAAGCCAATTATGACAATTAAAGGTGGAATAAATGTCTGTTCAAGAGCAATAGGGAACTAAGGCCAAAGCAATAAACAGGGTGGTATGGTGAGAGTCTATAGCAAAGAATAAGGGCTCAGATTATGCTTAAAAGGCCCTGTTGGTTAGCCTTAGATATATCCAGAATATGAGGTGGTGATTTTGAACTGTTCACAATAAGGAAGACCCCCAAAAAAGTCAGCACACCTGCATGGAACTAAACCCTGTGTAAATTTGCCACATAGGAGATTCAGTAGCTTATATCCCCCTTTCACCTATGAAGCCTCACATCCCTTTTGTGCTCCGGTATTTACAGTCCAAGTTGGCCCTTATATGTAAGCCTGATCACCTCATGTAAGGCTCAGCCTCCCTACTAGTGCTGTGTATATGTAGGAGATCCAGTCAGGGCAGATTATTTAACTGTTTATAGGCACAGGATTATTGCCCCCCCCCAAAAAGCAAAGTTCAGTCCAAAGATTGTAAGATGGAGTTAGGAGATGTGTGGATCCCCCAATATCCTTCTAAAAGCAGTAACTTGTAATGAATATGACTCACCAGATCCAAGAGGGGCTGTGAAACGATTCCCTCCTCAACCAGTTCCACCTACTCCGAAAAGGATCCTCAATCCTCCTCCCGCAGCAGGAGAGTGGACAGTACCATCTGGGGCAAGACAGCCCACAATTATAATGCCGGAAACCCTCTCAGAGATCTGTGGGCCTCTCACTCTTCCAGCGAAGTTATCCGATGTCACCGTGGAGGATCAAAGACTAGGGGGAGGTCCAAAAGGCTTTTATTATATATTATCCGGGAGGCAGGTAGGCCCCAAGATGACGACCGTTCGCACCCTTTGGGGTATTTCTGTGAGGTAAGTTAATTATTTGGTGATTCCGGAGCTGGGCTAGACTCCTAACGCCCCGATTACCTGTCCGCATACTCCTTCAGCTTGGGTGGGCCTCCCTGAATCTTCAGGGCTCTAGAAGATCCTCTAGTTCTGGTGCGGCCGTCTTTCTCGCCCACGTGGGGCGGCTACTAGATATTTGCCTTATGGAGCATCTGGAGGTATCAGGTGTCCAGCCAGCACCGGATAGGTAGGTAAGTGCTCCTCAGGTCACCGGAGCAGAGATAGCGATACAGGCTGTCGTGGGCAGGGTTGTCAGGAGTGAGACAAAATGGGTCCTACGATGCTCGCACTTAGGTCCAGCCTGGCTCCAACGTTAGATGCAGGGATGTAGCCTCAGGAGTAGGTCTGCTGCCAAATAAGGGTGTTAGCCCTCCAGAGCAGAGCCCCGACCCTCCATAGAGCAGAATCCCCTGCTGCCATGCTTAGTGTCCACAGAGCAGGGAGGGCGATATAAAAATTATTCACAAAGCGCCCAAACACACTCTCAAAAGGGTCCTGAGTGATCAATATTGAATGCCAAGATTCAAGTTATTAAATATGTCCTGTATAAGTTTGCAAATATTAATAATATAATGCTTTCTAAGGCAGAGCTGATATCACACACATCCTAGCTCCTCCGCGGTTAGCTCTGCCCCCGGGGAAACACATTTTATGTATACACCTAACACCCTAACATGAACCCCGAGTCTAAACACCCCTAATATTACACTTATTAACCCCAATCTGCTGCCCCTGACATCGCCGACATCTACATTATACTTATTAACCCCTAACCTTCCGCTCCGGACATCGCTGCCACTATAATAAACATATTAACCCCTAAACCACCGCACTCCCGCTTCACAAACATTAGTTAAATATTATTAACCCCTAATCTGCTGTCCCTAACATCGCCGCCACCTACCTACATTTATTAACCCCTAATATGCTGCCCCAAACGTTGTTGCCACTATATTTAATTCATTAACCCCTAAACCTAAGTCTAACCCTAAAACCCCCTAACTTAAATATAATTCAAATAAATATAAATAAAAATTCCTATCATTAACTAAATAATTTACATGCAAGTTTGTATTTATTTTAACTAGGTAGAATAGTTACTAAATAGTTATTAACTATTTACTAATTACCTAGCTAAAATAAATACAAATTTACCTGTAAAATAAAACCTAGCCTAAGTTACAATAACACCTAACACTACACTACAAATAAAAAAAGTCCCTAAATTAAAAACAATTAACTAAATTCAAAACAATTAGCTAAATTACAAAAAAACTAATTCTAAATTACAGAAAATAAAAAACAAATTACAAGATCTTTAAACTAATTACACCTAATCTAATATCCCTATCAAAATAAAAAAGCCCACCCAAAATAAAAAAAAACAGTAGCTTAAACTAAACTACCAATAGCCCTTAAAAGGGCCTTTTGCGAGGCATTGCCCCAAAGAAATCAGCTCTTTTACCTGTTAAAAAAAAATACAAACAACCCCCCCAACAGTAAAACCCACCACCCACACAACCAACCCCCAAATAAAACCCTAACTAAAAAACCTAAGCTCCTCATTACCCTGAAAAGGGCATTTGGATGGGCATTTAGCTCTAGTGCAGCCCAAAGCCCTAACCTAAAAATAAAACCCACCCAATACACCCTTTAAAAAATCCTAACACTAACCCCCGAAGATCCACTTACCGGGAGAAGTCTTCATCCAAGCAGCAAGATGTCCTAAATGAAGCCGGCAGAAGTGGTCCTCCAGACAGGCAGAAGTGGTCCTCCAGACGGGCAGATGTCTTCATCCAGACGGCATCTTCTATTTTCATCCTTCCGACGCGGAGCGACTCCATCTTCAAAACATCCGGCGCGGAGCATCCTCTTCTTCCGACGTCTTCTTTCTGAATGAAGGTTCCTTTAAATGACGTCATCCAAGATGGCGTCCCTTTGATTCCGATTGGCTGATATTCGGGGTTAGTGTTAGGATTTTTTTAAGGGTGTATTGGGCGGGTTTTATTTTTAGGTTAGGGCTTTGGGCCACAATAGAGCTAAAAACTCACCTTACTTTTGTACTCATGAACTTTACCTATTCCTAAACACTCTCTCTCCCCCCTGCACCTTGTCTCAAAAGCAGTCTCACTACTGCAAATCTGTATCTCATCTCATGTCACTCTCCCTCTTGCTTTTACTAACTGCTGGTGACATCTCCCCTAATCCTGGTCCCCAACAACTGCCTAGCCATGCACATCCATGTATACCATCCCACAGACTCAAAAAACAAAACTATGACAACCTTACTCACATTCCTCTTGCATCAAAAGCCACTTCCCCTTTCACTTGTGCACTTTTGAACTCTCGCTCTGTTTGCAACAAACTCACTTCTATACATAACCTCTTTATCTTCCACTCCCTCAACCTTCTGTCCCTAACAGAAACCTGGCTCTCTCCCCTAGACACAGCATCCACTGCTGCTCTGTCACATGGGGGTCTCCACTTCTGCCACACTCCTAGGTTTGGTAATAGACAAGGAGGTGGTGTAGGTATTTTACTTTCCTCTCGTTGCACCTTTCAACAAATACATCCCATCTCTTCCCTCACATATTCCTCATTTGAAACCCACATGATTCGCTTATTCTCTCCTCTTTCTATACGTGTTGCAGTCATATACCGTCCTCCTGGCTCCTGAACTCAATTTCTACATCACTTGGCTG
The DNA here is from genome assembly GCF_027579735.1 of Bombina bombina. Lineage (NCBI taxonomy): Eukaryota > Metazoa > Chordata > Amphibia > Anura > Bombinatoridae > Bombina > Bombina bombina. The sequence goes on along the minus strand of NC_069501.1, from coordinate 780,964,645 downwards.
CCTGGTTACCTTATTTCCTTTCCCTCAGACACCCCTTCCCTCATTCTTGGTGACTTCAACATCCCTCTTGACAATCCCACTGCCTCCTCTGCAAAACAACTTCTGCAACTCACTTCCTCTTTCGGTTTGTCACAATGGACTAATTCTACCACTCACAAAGATGGTCACTCCCTTGACCTGATCTTTAGCTATCGATGCACCCTCTCAAACTTCACAAACTCCCCCTTTCCTCTTTCTGACCACCATCTCCTTACTTGCAACATATCATCCCTCCCTACAACTCTCCCTCCTTCTGCTCCTCACACCAAACTTCACAGAAGCATTATGTCATTAGATCAACAACAGCTTTCTAATTCCCTCCTTCTCCTCCTTTTCATGCCCTGACCAATCTATCTGCCACTATAATTCCACCCTTACATCCGTCCTTGACAATCTGGCCCCTCTTACCATAGCTCGGAAATCAAACACTCATCCTCAGCCCTGGCATACTCCTCTGACATGATACCTATGCAGATGTTCCCGTACTGCTAAGCAGCACTGGAGAAAATCTAGGAGTTCAGCTGATTTTCAACATTACAAATTTACTCCTACTACTCTGCCCTTAATTTCCATAAGCAACACTACTTCTCTACTCTTATCTCTAATCTTTCTTCAAACCCAAAACGTTTGTGCTCCACTTTCAATGCTCTTCTCCGCCCTCCCCCACCTCCTAAAACAACTTCTCTGTCAGCTCAAGACTTTGCCAGCCACTTCAATAACAAAATCGACTCCATCAGAAATGAAATAAGGTCTCAACATAATTCCATTCTCTCACCCCCTCTCAATCAACCACAACCCACATAACCTTAAACTTAGCTCATTCTCCCCTGTTACTGAGGAAGAAGTTTTGGCACTTATTCTGCGCTCTCACCTCACTACCTGTCCCCTTGACCCTATCCCCTCACAACTACTCCCCTCCCTCTCTGCCTACCTTACCCCTATACTGACACACACTTTCAACCTCTCCCTCAGCACCGGTATATTTCCCTCATCGCCCCTATTTCCCTCCTCCCTCTTGCATCAAAGCTTCTCGAAAAACTAGCTTATGCACACCTATCCCATTTCCTTACAATAAACGCCCTCCTTGACCCATTGCAATCTGTATTTCGTCCCCATCACTCCACAGAGACAGCAATTGTAAGGTTACCAATGACCTACTTACAGCAAAATCAAAAGGCCACTTCTCTCTTCTTATCCTCTTTGATCTGTCCGCAGCCTTTGACACTGTTGACCACCCTCTCTTGCTCCAAACCCTCCAATCCTTTGGCATATGTGACACAGCCCTCTCGTGGCTCTCTTCCTACCTGTCAAACCGTACCTTTAGTGTAGCCTTCTCTGGGGCCTCCTCTGCCCCGTCTCCACTTTCTGTCGGAGTACCGCAAGGCTCTGTCCTCGGTCCCCTTCTCTTCTAAATCTATATGCCATGACTAGGTTCCCTAATAAAGTCCCACGGTTTACAATATCATTTGTATGCCGATGACACCCAAATCTACTTCTCTGCACCAGACCTTTCTCCTTCCTTGCTAACCCTGTCACTAACTGTCTTTCTCACATATCCAACTGGATGTCCTCTCACTACCTCAAGCTAAATCTCTCCAAAACTGAGCTCCTTATTTTCCCCCCTTCTTCTAAACTCTCCACCCCCAATCTCTCTATAACTGTCGACAACTCCATTATTACCCCTACTCCACATGCCCGATGTCTCGGGGTCACATTTGACTCAGATCTTTCTTTCACTCCTGCCGCTTCCACCTTAAAAACATCTCTAAAATTAGACACTTCCCTACGCAAGACACAACTAAGATTTTAATCCACTCTCTGATTCTCTCCCGCCTCGATTACTGCAACTCTGTCCTCTCTGGTCTCCCCACCTACCGCCTAGCTTCTTTACAATCCATAATGAATGCCTCTGCCAGACTCATCTTCCTTACACGTCGCTCTTCATCTGCTGCACCTCTCTGCCAATCTCTTCACTGGCTTCCTCTTGCCTCTAGGATCAAACACAAAATTCTCATTCTGACATACAAAGCCCTCAACTGCACTGCTCCCCCCTATATCTCAGACCTTGTCTCCAGATACTCTCCCTCCCGTCCCCTTCGCTCTGTTCACAACCTCCTACTCTCCTCCTCTCTTACCACCTCATCACACTGCCGTTTACAGGACTTCTCCAGACTGGCTCCCATCTTGTGGAACTCTCTGCCTCGCTCCACAAGACTCTCTTCTAGTTTTAAAAGCTTCAAGTGCTCCCTAAAGACTCTACTGTTCAGGGATGCATACAACCTACGCTAACCTTTCTTTATACCAGTTCCTCTCCTCTATTGCTATCCCCTGAACCCCCTTAGCATGTAAGCCTAAGAGTCCAGCTGTTTGTTGATCACCTTCTTAAGAGCTGACTACAACAGTGCAACTCTTGGCAGGGCCCTCTACCCATTTGATCCCTATAACTGTTTTGTTGTACTCCGCCTTTTTTAATAGCACTGCAGAATCTGTTGGCGCTCTACAAATAACCGATAATAATAAAATGTCCTTTTAAGGGCAATACCCATCCAAATGCCCTTTTCAGGTAAAAGAACTGATTTCTTTGGGGCAATGCCCCGCAAAAGGCTCTTTTAAGGGCTATTGGTAGTTTAGTTTAGGCTAGGTTTTTTTTTTTATTTTGGGTGTTTTTTTTTATTTTGATAGAGCTATTAGATTAGGTGTAATTAGTTTAAAGATCTTGTAATTTGTTTTTTATTTTCTGTAATTTAGTGTTTTTTTTTATAATTTAGCTAATTGTTTTGAATTTAGTTAATTGTATTTAATTTAGGGAATTTATTTAATTATAGTGTAGTGTTAAGTGTTATTATAACTTAGGTTAGGTTTTATATTACAGGTAAATGTGTATTTATTTTTGCTAGGTAGTTAGTAAATAGTTAATAACTATTTAGTAACTATTCTACCTAGTTAAAGTGAATACAAACTTGCCTGTAAAATAAAAATAAAGCCTAAGCTAGCTACAATATCCTACTATTAGTTATATTGTAGCTAGCTTAGGGTTTATTTTATAGGTAAGTATTTAGTTTTAAATATGAATTATTTAGTTAATGATAGGAATTTTTATTTAGATTTATTTGAATTATATTTAAGTTAGGGGGTGTTAGGGTTAGACTTAGGTTTAGGGGTTAATAAATTTAATATAGTGGGGGCGATGTTAGGGACAGCAGATTAGGTGTTAATAATATTTAACTAATGTTTGCAAGGCAGGAGTGCAGGCAGTTTAGGGGTTAATATGTTTATTATAGTGGCGGCGATGTCCGGAGCGGCAGATTAGGGGTTAATAATTGTGTTTTAGTGTTTGCGATGCAGGAGGGCCTCAGTTTAGGGGTTAATAGGTAGTTTATGGGTGTAAGTGTACTTTTTAGCACTTTAGTTAAGAGTTTTATGCTACGTCTTTGTAGTGTAAAAATCATAACTACTGACTTTAGAATGCGTTATGAGTCTTGACGGGGTAGGCTGTACCGCTCACTTATTAGCCTCCCAGGACAAGCTTGTAATACCGGTGCTATGGAAGTCCCATAGAAAAAAGACTATATGCAATTTGCGTAAGTTGATTTGCATAAGGCCAAAAAAGTGTGCGGGACAGCTGTACCTACAAGACTCATAATACCAGCGGTAATAAAAAAGCAGCGTTATAAGGCTTAACGCTGCTTTTTTACTCATAACGCAAGACTCGTAATCTATCCGTCTGTTTTCTATCCTTAAAGGAACAGTCATCACTAAAATTGTAATTGTTTAAAAAGCTAGATAACACATTTACTACCCATTTCCCCAGCTTTGCACAACCAACATTGTTATATTAATATACTTTAAAACATTTACATTTTTTAAATGTCTGCCTGTTTCTAAGCCACTAAAGACAGCCTCTTAATCACATGCTTTTTTATTTGCTTTACACAAAAGGAGACTGCTAGTTCATGTGGGCCATATAGATAACATTGTGCTCACGCCCGTGGGTTTTGCACTACACAGCTAAAATGCAAGTCAATAGTTAATAATAAATAGAAAGTCATATGATCAGGGGGCTGTCAAAAGAGGCTAAGATATAAGGTAATCACAGAGGTTAAAAGTATATTAATATAACCATGTTGGCTGTGCAAAACTGGGGAATGGGTAATAAAGCCATTATCTATCTTTTTAAACACTAAAAAAATTGGAATAGAGTGTCCCTTTAATGACTTAAACCCACCTGAATCCTCAAAAGTTTAATTTTGACTTGAGTGTCCCTTTAACTGACATTATCAGGAAAACATCGTTGCTAACAAAATGTCAGTTGCAAGAGGGATTGGCTCCTCCAAACAGAACAAGTGGGGGAAGTTTGGTCCTTGAAAAACTGTTGCATCAAACAAGGTGTTAATCTGTCTTGCAAACGTTTATACTTTGATATTTTAATTACAAAAAGAAAAGTCTTGTAAATTCAAGGTGCTTGATGTACGTTGAAATTGTGTTTGTTTTTACAGACAAAAAGTAATGTAGATGAAACATCATGGAATCTAATGTAGATCTATCACACGTTTCAGCATAAATATGCAGTTGCAATGTATTGACTCATAAAAAATGTAGCAGGCAATTTTAAACAACTTTCAAATTTACTTCCATTAACAAAATGTGCACTTTTTATATTTACACTTTTTCAGTTACCAGCTCCTACTGACCATGTGTAAGAATTCACACAGAATATACGTATATGCATTTGTGATTGGCTGATGGCTGTCACATGATATAGGGAGAGTGGAAATAGACATAACCTTGAAATTTGTCAGAAAAAAACTACTATTCATTTGAAGTTTAGACTAAGTTTTATTGCATTGTGTTTTTATTGTGTATTTGTTGTTTATGAAAATGAACTGTATTTACTGGTCCTTTAATACCAATTAGGGACAGGTATGTAGACAAGTTAAGTTTTCAGTGTGCACTTCCAGTTCTCAGAGTTGAAAAACCCACATTTTATATTAAATTGCAGGAAAAAGGGGCAAAATAAAAAAATGAAAGTACATTGAAAAGTTTGTTTTACTTGTACAATTAAGTGGAGCGCTAATTTTGTACTTTCAACTTGTACATACACAAGAATAAGAGCGCTATCGATTTAACTTGAGCTGCGTTAGCTTGTACTTGTAAATAAATAATAAATCTATTCAAGCAGGAGCATTATGGGTATATTGTACATGTGTATATGCTGTAGTATATATATGCATTATGCTATAAAATATTTTATTATGTGTTAAATATGTATTATACTAAATAAATATATAAAATATTTTGGTTTAATAAAAAAAGTTTGTTTTATGTTTGCATGTTTTTTGTTTTTAGAAACAAGATTACCAAAATGAGATTTTGATATCTCGCAGAAGGAAGTGGCTGCAATATTTCCTGTTTACAACAGTTAGCGTTATAAAGTTTGCACTCTGTAAATCGGGTTTTGGAGCTTTCTAACATTGAAACTGTTGAGTCACTGCATTTGCACCAAACTGTATGCTCTCATAATTCATATACAACTAGATTACGAGTTTTGCGTTATGAGTGAAAAAGCATCGTTATGCTTCATAACGCTGCTTTTTCCCTAACGCTACTATTACAAGTCTTGTAGGTATAGGTGTACCACACACCTTTTTGGCCGTCATGCAACATCAGTACCCCACTTTTAAAAAAGTACTTTTTCAATGGGACTCCCATAGCACCGGTATTACGAGTTTGCCTGGGAGGCCAAAAAGTAAGCGGTACACTCTATAACCAAAAGATCTGTACGGCCATCTACAGTCAGTAGTTATGAGTTTTACGTTACAAATCTGTAGCATAAAACTCATAGCTAAAGTGTTACAAAGTACACTAAACACCCATAAAATACCTATTAACCCCTAAACCGAGGCCCTCCCGCATCGCAAACACTAAAACAAAATTATAAACCCCAAATCTTCCGCTCCGGGCATCGCTGCAACTAAAAAAATGTATTAACCCCTATTCCGCCGCTCCCCGACATCGTTGCCACTATAATAAACCTATTAACCTCTAAACCGCCGCCCTCCCGCATCATAAACACTATTTCAATATTATTAACCCCTAATCTGCCGCCCGACCACACCGTCACTATAATAAACCTATTAACCACTAAACCGCAAGCCCCCCACAATGAAATATACTAAAATAAATTATTAACCCCTAAACCTCTGACCTCCCACATCACTAACCCTACATAACTAATAGTTATATTGTAGCTAGCTTAGTTATTTTTTTTTATTTCACAGGTAAGTTTGTATTTATTTTAACTAGGTAGACTAGTTAGTAAATAGCTATTAACTATTTGCTACCTACCTAGTTAAAATGAATACAAAGTTACCTGTAAAATAAAACCTAACCTGCCTTACACTAAAAACTAACATTACAATAAAATGAAATAAATTAAATTAATAAAATACAATTTACTAAATTATAAAAAAAAACAACCTCTAAATTACAAAAAATAAAAAACGAAATGATCAAAAATAGAAAACGAATTACTCCTAATCTAATAGCCCTATCAAAATAAAAAGCCCCCCCCCCCAAGATAAAAAAAACCCTAGCCTACACTAAACTGCCAATGGCCCTTAAAGGGCCTTTTGCAGGGCATTGCCCCAAAGAAATCAGCTCTTTTACCCGTAAAAAAAAATACAAACACCCTCCAACAGGAAAACCCACCACCCACCCAACCAAACTCACCAAATAAAAACCTAAGCTAAACATTGCCTTGAAAAGGGCATTTGGATGGGCATTGTCTTTAAAAGGGCATTTAGCTCTTTTACATTGCCCAAAACCCTAACCTAAAAAAACCCCACCCAAAAAACCCTTAAAAAAAGTCTGGACATCCATCCTCATCCAGCTGGCGAGGTTGTCATCCAAGCGGCAAGAAGTCTTCATCCAGGAGGCCTCTTCAATCTTCATCCACCCGGTGAAGTCCTCATCCAAGCGGAAAGAAGTCTTCATCCAGACGGCATCTTCTATCTTCATCTATCCGGCGCAGAGCGGGTCCATCTTCAAGACATCCAGCACGGAGCATCCTCTTCTTACGGTCGTCGCTGGAAAATAAAGGTTCCCTTTAAGTGACGTCATCCAAGATGGCACCCTTACATTCCTATTGGCTAAAAGATTTCTATCAGCTAATAGGAATAAAAGGTGAAACAATCCTATTGGCTGTTGCAATCAGCCAATAGGATTGAGCTTTCATCCTATTGGCTGATTGGAACAACCAGTAGAATGAGAGCTCAATCCTATTGGCTGATTGAATCAGCCAATAGGATTGAACTTGCATTCTATTGGCTGATTGGAACAGCCAATAGAATGGGAGCTCAATCCTATTGGCTGATTAAATCAGCCAATAGGATTGAAGTTCAATCCTATTGGCTGATTGCATCAGTCAATAGGTTTTTTTTCAACCTTAATTCCGATTGGCTGATAGTATTCTATCAGCCAATCGGAATCTAAGGGACGCCATCTTGGATGACGTCACTTAAAGGAGCCTTCATTCATCAGGAGTCGTCGTAAGAAGATGATGCTCCGCGCCGGATGTCTTGAAGATTGACCCGCTCCTCGCCGGTGGGATGAAGATAGAAGATGCCGTCTGGATGAAGACTTCTGCCTGTCTGGAGGACCACTTCTCCCGGCTTGGATGAAGACTTCTCCCGGCTTCGTCGAGGGCTTCTTGACGCTTTGATGAGGACATCTCCCGGCTTCATTTAGGATGGATGTCGGCTCTTCAAAACTGTAAGTGGATCTTCAGGGGTTAGTGTTAGGTTTTTTTAATGGTTTATTGGGTGGGTTTTATTTTAAGGTTAGGGTTAGGGCAGCAATAGAGCTAAATGCCCTTTTAAGGGCAATGCCCATCCAAATGCCCTTTTCAGGGCAATGTTGAGCTTAGGTTTTTTTAGTGTGGTTTTTATTTGGGGGGTGGGTTGTGTGGGTGGTGGGTTTTACTGTTGGGGGGGTTGTTTGTATTTTTTTACAGGTAAAAGAGCTGATTTATTTGGGGCAATGCCCCACAAAAGGCCCTTTTAAGGGCAATTGGTAGTTTAGTTTAGTTTAAGCTAGGGTTTTCTCTTGTAAGGTGTATCCAATCCACGGATCCTCCATTACTTGTGGGATATTCTCCTTCCCAACAGGAAGTTGCAAGAGGATCACCCACAGCAGAGCTGCTATATAGCTCCTCCCCTAACTGCCATACCCAGTCATTCTCTTGCAACTCTCAACAAGCATGAAGGTAGTAAGAGGAAAGTGGTGAAATGTAGCTGCTATCTTGCTTCAATCAAAAGTTTGTTATTTTTAAATGGTACCGGAGTTGTACTATTTTGTCCCAGGCAGAAAATGAGAAGAATCTGCCTGTGATTTCTATGATCTTAGCAGGTTGTAACTAAGATCCATTGCTGTTCTCACACATGACTGAAGAGAGAGGTAAAAACTTCAGCGGGGGAATGGCGTGCAGGTATGTGCAGTTAAAATTATTTTCTAGAAGATGTGAATGCTAGAAAAATGCTGCTGATACCAAATTTATGTAAGGTAAGCCTGAATACAGTGATTTAATAGCGACTGGTATCATGCTTACTTTCTGAGGTAATACTCTTTTATATTTACAATATAAAACGTTTGCTGGCATGTTTAAACATTTTTATATATACTTTGATGATAAAACTTTATTGGGGCCTAGTTTTTTCCACATGGCTGGCTTAAATTTGCCTAGAAACAGTTTCCTGAGGCTTTCCACTGTGTTACTATGAGTGGGAGGGACCTACTTTAGCGCTTTTTTGCGCAGTAAAAATTACAGACTGAGACATCCAGCTTCCTCCAGGAGTCCCTTGAATGCTATAGGACATCTCTAAAGGGCTCAGAGGCTTTCCAAAATCGTTTGTTGGGGACTACAAGGTCCTTTCAATCATCCAAATCTAATTTCTCTGAGACTGACTGCCTGGAGATTGAACGTTTGATGTTATCAAAGCATGGCTTCTCCGAGTCAGTCATTGATACCTTAATACAGGCACGAAAGCCCATCACCAGGAAAATTTACCATAAGATATGGCGTAAATATCTTTATTGGTGTGAATCCAAGGGTTACTCATGGAGTAAGGTCAGGATTCCCAGGATATTATCCTTTTTCCAAGAAGGTTTGGAAAAAGGATTGTCAGCTAGTTCCTTTAAGGGACAGATTTCTGCCCTGTCTATTCTTTTGCACAAGCGTCTGGCAGATGTTCCAGATGTTCAGGCATTTTGTCAGGCTTTAGTTAGAATCAAGCCTGTGTTTAAACCTGTTGCTCCGCCATGGAGCTTAAATCTGGTTCTTAAGGTTCTTCAAGGAGTTCTGTTTGAACCTCTTCATTCCATAGATATCAAACTTTTATCTTGGAAAGTTCTTTATTTGGTAGCTATTTCCTCGGCTCGTAGAGTTTCCGAGTTATCTGCCTTTCAATGTGATTCTCTTTATCTGTTCCATGCAGATAAGGTAGTTCTGCGTACCAAACCTGGGTTTTTACCTAAGGTGGTATTTAATAAGAATATCAATCAAAGATTGTTGTTCCGTCTTTGTGTCCTAATCCTTCTTCAAAGAAGGAATGTCTATTACACAATCTGGACGTGGTTCGTGCTTTAAAGTTTTACTCACAAGCTACTAAAGATTTTGTCAAACATCTGCTTTGTTTGTTGTCTACTCTGGACAGAGGAGAGGTCAAAAGGCTTCGGCAACCTCTTTTTCTTTTTGGCTAAGAAGCATAATCCGCTTAGCCTATGAGACTGCTGGCCAGCAGCCTCCTGAAAAGATTACAGCTCATTCTACTAGAGCTGTGGCTTCCACATGGGCCTTTAAAAATGAGGCTTCTGTTGAACAGATTTACAAGGCGGCGACTTGGTCTTCGCTTCATACTTTTTCAAAATTCTACAAATTTGATACTTTTGCTTCTTCGGAGGCTATTTTTGGGAGAAAGGTTTTACAGGCAGTGGTACCTTCCATTTAAGTACCTGCCTTGTCCCTCCCTTCATCCGTGTACTTTAGCTTTGGTATTGGTATCCCACAAGTAATGGATGATCCGTGGACTGGATACACCTTACAAGAGAAAACATAATTTATGCTTACCTGATAAATGTATTTCTCTTGTGGTGTATCCAGTCCACGGCCCGCCCTGTCATTTTAAGGCAGGTATTTTTTAATTTTAAACTACAGTCACCACTGCACCCTAGGGTTTCTCCTTTCTCTGCTTGTTTTCAGTCGAATGACTGGATATGGCAGTTAGGGGAGGAGCTATATAGCAGCTCTGCTGTGGGTGATCCTCTTGCAACTTCCTGTTGGGAAGGAGAATATCCCACAAGTAATGGATGATCCGTGGACTGGATACACCACAAGAGAAATACATTTATCAGGTAAGCATAAATTATGTTTTTTTTATTTTTGTAATTTAGATATTTGTATTTAATTTCATTAATTGTATTTAATTTAGGTAATTTATTTAATTGTAGTGTAAGGTTAGGTGTTAGTGTAAGACAGGTTAGGTTTTATTTTACAGATAAATTTGTATTTATTTTAGCTCAGTAGTTAGTAAATAGTTAATAACTATTTAGTAACTATTCTACCTAGTTAAAATAAATATAAACTTGCCTGTAAAATAAAAATAAAACCTAAGCTAGATACTGTACAATGTTTTTACAGGTAAGTATTTAGTTTTAAATGGGAATTATTTAGTTATTAATAGTAGGTTTTATTTAGATTTATTTTAATTATATTTAAGTTAGGGGGTGTTAGGGTTAGGGTTAGACTTAGGTTTAGGGTTAATAACTTTAGTATAGTTGCGGCGACATTGGGAGCGGCAGATTAAGGGTTAATAAATGTAGGTAGGTGGTGGCGATGTTAGGAGCGGCAGATTAGGGGTTAATAATATTTAACTAGTGTTTGCGAGGCGGAAATACAGCGGTTTGGGGTTAATATGTTTATTATAGTGGCGGCGATGTTGGGGGCGGCAGATTAGGGGTTAATAAATGTAGGTAGGTTGCGGCGACATTGGGGGCGGGAGATTAGGGGGTTAATAAATATAATGTAGGTGTCGGCAATGTTGGGGGCAGCAGATTAGGGGTTAATAAGTATAATGTAGGTGTCGGCGATGTCGGGGGTGGCAGATTAGGAGTTAATAAGTATAATGTAGGTGTCGGCGATGTTGGGGGCGGCAGATTAGGGGTTAATAAGTGTAAGATTAGGGGTGTTTAGACTCGGGGTTCATGTTAGGGTGTTAGGTGTAAACATACATTTAGTTTCCCCATAGGAATCAAGGGGCTGCATTACTGAGCTTTATGCGGCTTTATTGCAGGTGTTAGGCTTTTTTTCAGCCGGCTCTCCCCATTGATGTCTATGGGGAAATCGTGCACGAGCACGTATAACCAGCTCATCACTGACTTAAGCAGCGCTGGTATTGGAGTGCGGTATGGAGCACAATTTTGCTCTAGCTCACTTCTTGCCTGTTAACGCCGGGTTTATGAAAATCTGTAATACCAGCGCTGTAGGTAAGTGAGCGGTGACAATAACTTGCAAGTTAGCACCGCAACCCTCATAACGCAAAACTCGTAATCTAGCTGATAGCCCTTTATTTTCCTGTGGAAGCCACATTGCGTATTCTCTGTACGATGAGGGTAAGCCCACTTTTTTAGAACTTTTCGCCTGGCTCTCTCTCTCCCCCTTCTCTTTTGCTCTCTCTCTCCCCCCTCGCTTTTGCTCTCTCTCTCCCCCCTCTCTTTTGCTCTCTCTCTCCCCCCTCTCTTTTGCTCTCTCTCCCCCTCTTTTGCTGTCTCTCTCCCTCTCTTTTGCTCTCTCTCTTCCCCTCTTTTGCTGTCTCTCTCCCCCTCTTTTGCTGTCTCTCTCCCTCTCTTTTGCTCTCTCTCTTCCCCCCTCTTGTTTGCTCTCTCTCTCCTCTCGTTTGCTCTCTCTTCCCCCCTCTCGTTTGCTTTCTCTCCCCCTCTTTTGTGCTCTCTCCACCCTCTCTTTTGTGCTCTCTCCCCCTCTCTTTTGTGCTCTCTCTCCCCTCTCTTTTGTGCTCTCTCCCCCTCTCTTTTGCGCTCTCTCCCCCATCTCTTTTGCGCTCTCTCCCCTCTCTTTTGTGCGCTCTCCCCCCTCTCTTTTGCGCTCTCTCTCCTCTCTCTATTGCGGTCTCCCCCCTCTCTTTTGTGCTCTCTCCCCCCTCTCTTTTGTGCTCTCTCCCTCCTCTATTTTGTGCTCTCTCCCTCCTCTCTTTTGTGCTCTCTCCCCCCTCTCTTTTGTGCTCTCTCCCCCCTCTCTTTTGTGCTCTCTCCCTCCTCTCTTTTGTGCTCTCTCACCCCTCTCTTTTGTGCTCTCTCCCCCCTCTCTTTTGTGCTCTCTCCCCCTCTCTTTTGGGCTCTCTCCCCCTCTCTTATGGGCTCTCTGCCCCTCTCTTTTGCACTCTCTCCCCCCTCTCTTTTGCGCTCTCTCCCCTCTCTCTTTTGTGCTCTCTCCCCCTCTCTTTTGCGCTCTCTCCCCCTCTCTTTTGGGCTCTCTCCCCCTCTCTTATGGGCTCTCTCCCCCTCTCTTTTGCACTCTCTCCCCCCTCTCTTTTGCTCTCTCTCCCCCCTCTCTTTTGTGCTCTCTTCCTCCTCTCTTTTGTGCTCTCTCCCCCCTCTCTTTTGTGCTCTCTCCCCCCTCTCTTTTGTACTCTCTCCCCCTCTCTTTTTCACTCTCTCACCCGCTCTTTTGGACTGTCTCCCCCTCTCTTTTGGGCTCTCTTCTCCCTCTCTTTTGCGCTCTCTCCCCCCTTTCTTTTGCGTTCTCTCCCCCTCTCTTTTGCGCTCTCTCCCCCTCTCTTTTGCGCTCTCTCACACTCTCTTTTGCGCTCTCTCACACTCTCTTTTGTGCTCTCTCCCTCCTCTCTTTTGTGCTCTCTACCCCCCTCTCTTTTGTGCACTCTCCCCCCCTCTCTTTTGCTGTCTCTCTCCCTCTCTTTATCCCCCCCTCTTTAGAGCTCTCTGTCTCGGCAGACGGCCCGGCATCTGGCCCCGCCCGCGTCACGCCCAGGTCCCTCCCACGTCGCACCCGCACGGTCACGCCCACTTCACCTCACCCCAGATGCCAGGTCAGTTGGAAGGCCAGGTGTGTTTGTCCTTGCGCTCAGTCTCACATGACAGCTTCGGACAAACACACTTGACCTTTTATTATATGGGATGATGTATTTAACAACTGCAGTCAAATGAATAGGAGGTGTTGTCACACCACAAATACAAATGCTGATAAATGTTAGATGAGGCTGAGAATCCCATGAAAACCACTTTGCCTTGGAATGGTAGTCATGTGACAAAAGGAATTGTTTAAAAAAAAAATGCTCTGATGAAATAAAGCATTCCCGTTTAAACTAGAATGTCCCTTTAAGTGCTCTCTCACTAATATGGGAGAGAGGCTGTAGTCAAGAGAAATATTACAGGAGCTGTTCGGTGCTATGTGATTAACACAGCATGTAGTAATTACATGACTATGAAGAGATCTTTGGGTATATAAATCATATATATTTCTTTAATGGCAATTCATATTTATATCATGTTGCGAATGTATGCAACACTGCAGTCTGTACGCAGATAAAAAGAGAACACAAATCAAGTTCAAGATTTGGACTTTATTATTATTTATTAGTATAATACACTTAATTTAAAAATGAAAAATATTATTTCTCCAACATTGGTGTGTCCGGTCCACGGCGTCATCCTTACTTGTGGGAATATCTCTTCCCCAACAGGAAATGGCAAAGAGTCCCAGCAAAGCTGGCCATATAGTCCCTCCTAGGCTCCGCCCACCCCAGTCATTCTCTTTGCCGTTGCACAGGCAACATCTCCACGGAGATGGTTAAGAGTATGTGGTGTTTAGTTGTAGTTTTTTTTTTTTTATTATTCTACTATCAAGAGTTTGTTATTTTAAAATAGTGCTGGTATGTACTATTTACTCTGAAACAGAAAAAGATGAAGAATTCTGTTTGTGAGAGGAAGATGATTTTAGCAGACAGTAACTAAAATCCTTTGCTGTTTCCACATAGGACTGTTGAGATGAAGTAACTTCAGTTGGGGGAAACAGTTAGCAGACTTTTCTGCTTAAGGTATGACTAGCCATATTTCTAACAAGACTGTGTAATGCTGGAAGGCTGTCTTTTCCCCTCATGGGGACCGGTAAGCCATTTTCTTAGTCTCAAGCAGAATAAAGGGCTTAATATGGGCTATAAAACTGGTAGACATTTTTAAGGGAAAAATCGATTGCTTTATTTGGGCATTTTATACATGTTTATGCTGGTATTTCACACTTATAAACTTGGAGAACGTTTTTTTAACGTCAGGCACTATGTTAGACACCTTTTCCAGTCAGGAAGGGCCTTCCCAGTTGTAGGCTGAGCCTCATTTTCGCGCCATTACTGCGCAGTTGTTTTTGAGAGCAAGACATGCAGATGCATGTGTGAGGACCTGAAGATAGTTGGAAAAGTTCCTAGAAGGCGTCATTTGGTATCGTATTCCCCTCTGGGCTTGGTAAAGTCGCAGCAAAGGCTGTAGCTGGGACTGTAGAGGGGTTAAAACTGTAACCGCCTCCGGTTTCGTTATTTTAAGGGTTAAAGCTCTGAAAATTGGTGTGCAATACTTTTAATGCTTTAAGACACTGTGGTGAACAATTCCTTCATATTTTTTTACATATTCAGTAATAAAGTGTGCTCTGTTTAAAATTTAAAGAGACAGTAACGGTTTTGTTTTAAAATGGTTTTTGTGTTTTACTGACAAGTTTAAGCCTGTTTAACATGTCTGTGCCTTCAGATAAGCTATGTTCTATATGTATGAAAGTCAATGTGTCTCCTTCTAAATTATGTGATAATTGTGCCAAAGCGTCCAAACAAAGTAAGGACAGTACTGTCACAGATAATGAAGTTGCCCAAGATGATTCATCAGATGAAGGGAGTAGACATGGTTCTACATCATCTCCTTCTGTGTCTACACCAGTTTTGCCCACGCAGGAGGTCCCTAGTACTTCTAGCGCGCCAATGCTTATTACCATGCAACAATTGACGGCTGTAATGGATAACTCCATAGCAAATATTTTATCCAAAATGCCTGCATATCAGAGAAAGCGCGATTGCTCTGTTTTAAACACTGAAGAGCAGGAGGGCGCTGATGATAATTGTTCTGTCATACCCTCACACCAATCTGAAGGGGCCATGAGGGAGGTTTTGTCAGATGGGGAAATTTCAGATTCAGGAAAAATTTCCCAACAGGCTGAACCTGATGTTGTGACATTTAAATTTAAATTAGAACATCTCCGCGCACTGCTTAAGGAGGTGTTATCTACTCTGGATGATTGTGACAACCTGGTCATTCCAGAAAAATTATGCAAGATGGACAAGTTCCTAGAGGTTCCGGTGCACCCCGACGCTTTTCCTATACCCAAGCGGGTGGCGGACATAGTGAATAAGGAATGGGAGAAGCCCGGCATACCTTTTGTTCCCCCCTCCTATATTTAAGAAATTATTTCCTATGGTCGACCCCAGAAAGGACTTATGGCAGACAGTCCCTAAGGTCGAGGGGGCAGTTTCTACTCTAAACAAGCGCACTACTATTCCTATCGAGGATAATTGTGCTTTCAAAGATCCTATGGATAAAAAATTGGAGGGTTTGCTTAAAAAGATTTTTGTACAGCAAGGTTACCTTCTTCAACCCATTTCGTGCATTGTTCCTGTCACTACAGCAGCGTGGTTCTGGTTCGAAGAACTAGAAAAGTCGCTCAGTAGAGAGACTCCATATGAGGAGGTTATGGACAGAGTTCACGCACTTAAGTTGGCTAACTCTTTTATTTTAGATGCCGCTTTGCAAATAGCTAGATTAGCGGCGAAAAATTCAGGGTTTGCGATTGTGGCGCGCAGAGTGCTTTGGCTAAAGTCTTGGTCAGCGGATGTATCATCCAAGACAAAATTGCTTAATATCCCCTTCAAGGGTAAAACTCTCTTTGGGCCAGAATTTAAAGAGATTATCTCAGACATCACTGGGGGAAAGGGCCACGCCCTCCCACAAGATAGGCCTTTCAAAGCCAAGAATAAGTCTAATTTTCGTTCCTTTCGTAATTTCAGGAACAGACCGGGCTCTAATTCTGCATCCTCTAAGCAAGAGGGTAATACCTCAAAGACCAAACCAGCCTGGAAACCGATGCAAGGCTGGAACCAGGGTAAGCAGGCCAAGAAGCCTGCCGCTGCTAACAAAACAGCATGAAGGAGTAGCCCCTGATCCGGGACCGGATCTAGTGGGGGGCAGACTCTCTCTCTTTGCTCAGGCTTGGGCAATAGATGTTCAGGATCCCTGGACGCTAGAAATAGTTTCTCAGGGTTATCTTCTGGAATTCAAGGAACTACCCCCAAGGGGAAGGTTCCACATGACTCACTTATCCTCAAACCAAATAAAGAGACAGGCATTCTTACATTGTGTAGAAGACCTGTTAAAGATGGGAGTGATACACCCAGTTCCAACGGCGGAACAAGAAATGGGATTTTACTCAAATCTGTTTGTAGTTCCCAAAAAAGAGGGAACTTTCAGACCAATCCTGGATTTAAAGATCCTAAACAATTTCTCAGAGTATCATCGTTCAAGATGGAAACCATTCGAACGATTCTACCCACAATCCAGGAAGGTCAATTTATGACTACCGTGGATCTAAAGGATGCGTATCTACATATCCCTATCCACAAAGAACATCATCAGTTCCTAAGGTTCGCCTTTCTGGACAAACATTACCAGTTTGTGGCCCTCCCATTCGGGTTATCCACTGCTCCAAGGATTTTCACAAAGGTACTCGGATCCCTTCTAGCGGTTCTAAGACCAAGGGGCATTGCAGTAGTACCGTACTTGGACGACATTCTAATACAAGCGTCGTCTCTTTCAAAGGCAAAGGCTCACTCAGACATCGTTCTGGCCTTTCTCAGATCTCACGGATGGAAGGTGAACATAGAAAAAAGTTCCCTGTCTCCGTCGACAAGAGTTCCCTTCTTGGGAACAATAATAGATTCCTTAGAAATGAGGATTTTCTTGACAGAAGTCAGAAAGTCAAAATTTCTAAACGCTTGTCAAGTTCTTCATTCTATTCCTCGTCCTTCCATAGCTCAGTGCATGGAAGTAATAGGATTGATGGTTGCAGCAATGGACATAGTTCCTTTTGCACGAATTCATCTAAGACCATTACAACTGTGCATGCTCAGTCAGTGGAATGGGGACTATACAGACTTGTCTCCGAAGATACAAGTAAATCAGAGGACCAGAGACTCACTCCGTTGGTGGCTGTCCCTGGACAATCTGTCACAAGGGATGAGCTTCCGCAGACCAGAGTGGGTCATTGTCACGACCGACGCCAGTCTGATGGGCTGGGGCGCGGTCTGGGGATCCCTGAAAGCTCAGGGTCTTTGGTCTCGGGAAGAATCTCTTCTACCGATAAATATTCTGGAACTGAGAGCGATATTCAATGCTCTCAGGCTTGGCCTCAGCTAGCGAGGACCAGTTCATACGGTTTCAATCAGACAACATGACGACTGTTGCGTACATCAACCATCAGGGGGGAACAAGGAGTTCCCTAGCGATGGAAGAAGTGACCAAAATAATTCTATGGGCGGAGTCTCACTCCTGCCACCTGTCTGCTATCCACATCCCAGGAGTGGAAAATTGGGAAGCGGATTTTCTGAGTCGTCAGACATTCCATCCGGGGGAGTGGGAACTCCACCCGGAGATCTTTGCCCAAGTCACGCAACTATGGGGCATTCCAGACATGGATCTGATGGCCTCTCGTCAGAACTTCAAGGTTCCTTGCTACGGGTCCAGATCCAGGGATCCCAAGGCGACTCTAGTGGATGCACTAGTAGCACCTTGGACCTTCAACCTAGCTTATGTGTTTCCCACCGTTTCCTCTCATCCCAGGCTGGTAGCCAGGATCAAACAGGAGAGGGCCTCGGTGATCTTGATAGCTCCTGCGTGGCCACGCAGGACTTGGTATGCAGACCTGGTGAATATGTCATCGGTTCCACCATGGAAGCTACCTTTGAGACGAGACCTTCTTGTTCAGGGTCCATTCGAACATCCAAATCTGGTCTCCTCCAGCTGACGGCTTGGAGATTGAACGCTTGATTCTATCAAAGCGTGGGTTTTCAGATTCTGTGATAGATACTCTGGTTCAGGCCAGAAAACCGGTAACTAGAAAGATTTACCACAAAATTTGGAAAAAATATATCTGTTGGTGTGAATCTAAAGGATTCCCTTGGGACAAGGTTAAGATTCCTAGGATTCTATCCTTCCTTCAAGAAGGATTGGAAAAAGGATTATCTGCAAGTTCCCTGAAGGGACAGATTTCTGCCTTGTCTGTTTTACTTCACAAAAAGCTGGCAGCTGTGCCAGATGTTCAAGCATTTGTTCAGGCTCTGGTTAGAATCAAGCCTGTTTACAAACCTTTGACTCCTCCTTGGAGTCTCAATTTAGTTCTTTCAGTTCTTCAGGGGGTTCCGTTTGAACCCTTACATTCCGTTGATATTAAGTTATTATCTTGGAAAGTTTTGTTTTTGGTTGCAATTTCTTCTGCTAGAAGAGTTTCAGAATTATCTGCTCTGCAGTGTTCTCCTCCTTATCTGGTGTTCCATGCAGATAAGGTGGTTTTACGTACTAAACCTGGTTTTCTTCCAAAGGTTGTTTCTAACAAAAATATTAATCAGGAGATAGTTGTACCTTCTTTGTGTCCGAATCCAGTTTCAAAGAAGGAACGTTTGCTACACAATTTAGATGTAGTCCGTGCTCTAAAATTCTACTTAGAAGCTACAAAAGAGTTCAGACAAACTTCTTCTCTGTTTGTCGTCTATTCTGGTAAAAGGAGAGGTCAAAAAGCAACTTCTACCTCTCTTTCCATTTGGCTTAAAAGCATCATCCGATTGGCTTATGAGACTGCCGGACGGCAGCCTCCTGAAAGAATCACAGCTCATTCCACTAGGGCTGTAGCTTCCACATGGGCCTTCAAGAACGAGGCTTCTGTTGATCAGATATGTAAGGCAGCGACTTGGTCTTCACTGCACACTTTTGCCAAATTTTACAAATTTGATACTTTTGCTTCTTCGGAGGCTATTTTTGGGAGAAAGGTTTTGCAAGCCGTGGTGCCTTCCGTTTAGGTAACCTGATTTGCTCCCTCCCTTCATCCGTGTCCTAAAGCTTTGGTATTGGTTCCCACAAGTAAGGATGACGCCGTGGACCGGACACACCAATGTTGGAGAAAACAGAATTTATGCTTACCTGATAAATTACTTTCTCCAACGGTGTGTCCGGTCCACGGCCCGCCCTGGTTTTTTAATCAAGGTCTGATGAATTATTTTCTCTAACTACAGTCACCACGGCACCCTATGGTTTCTCCTATTTTTTCCTACTGTCCGTTGGTCGAATGACTGGGGTGGGCGGAGCCTAGGAGGGACTATATGGCCAGCTTTGCTGGGACTCTTTGCCATTTCCTGTTGGGGAAGAGATATTCCCACAAGTAAGGATGACGCTGTGGACCGGACACACCGTTGGAGAAAGTAATTTATCAGGTAAGCATAAATTCTGTTTTCTGTAAGAATTTCTAAATCTAAAAATAATTATTAGCATCAGTACCTTTTGACATATTATTTGCATTATTTTAATAATGGCAACAGGAGGAACCATTTTCCCAAGTGTTTGCCCTCATGATATTCCTTTTAAAATATTGCATCTCAAAGGGCTTCTTATTTCAACAGTTATTTAAGCTTTATTTGTATTTTTTGGGTACATCTAATAAACAGCAGATAGACCTGATTGTTTTTAATAAAAACATTAGCTAGTTTTATTAGCTTTTCTTTAGTTTTGACAGTTTATTTACAATTACATATTCAAAGATCAGCATATGTTTCATAATTTATTACATATTAGAGATTCAAGCTATAGCTTCAATGGATATCACGACCATTTTAATTAGAAGCGCATAAACATATTAGTTGAAAGTCATAGTTTGTGCTCAAGTGAAAGCTTAAGCTGCACTAGAATATTTAGCGTGACTTGAGACCTGAAGTAAAATGTAAGGGGCCTATTTATCAAGTGTCTGGTGGACATGATCCGCTGTAGCAATCATGTCCGCTAATGCCTAATGCTAATGCTGTCTGCATTTATCATTGCACAAGAAGTTCTGGTGAAGTGCTTGTGCAATGCTGCCCCCTCCAGATTCGCGGCCAATCGGCAGCTAGCAGGGGGTGTCAATCAACCCGATCATATGAGATCAGGCGGATTGATGTCCACTGCCTCAGAGGTAGCAGACAAGTTAAAGGGACATGACACCCACATTTTTTCTTTCATGATTTAGAAAGAGAATGCATTTTTAAACATCTTTCTAATTTACTTCTATTATCTAATTTGTTTTATTCTCTTGATATTCTTTGCTGAAAAGCATATCTAGATATGCTCAGTAGCTGCTGATTGGTTGCTGCACATAGAAGCCTCATGTGATTGGCTTCCCATGTGCATTGCTTTTTCTTCAAATAAGGATATCTAAAAAATGAAGCAAAATAAATAATAGAAGTAAATTGTAATGTGGTTTAAATTTGTATGTTCTATCTGAATCATGAAAGAAAGATTTTGGGTTTAGTGGCCCTTTAAGGAGCAGCAGTCTTAAGACCGTTGCTTCTTAACTCTTAGGGGTATATGTTCCCATTCGGGCCGTGATAAATCGGCCCCTTTGTGAATGCAAAGTCCAAACACATTTAGAACACTGTGTTTTACTACACTTTCTCTTACATTATTGAACTTGTGAATGGGATTGGGCCTCCATGAACGTGAGTTCAATAATGCAGGTGCACAAACTGTAAAACACACTGTTGAGAACGTGTTTGGACTTTGCGTTCACGAAGGCGCAATCTCATATTGTATTGTGTTACCAATGTACCAGGAAACTCTGGGTAAGATATGCAAATTAGATATTCAACAACTCATGCTTTTTGCTTCCAGTACTGTGTTTAACCCCAGAAATCCCCTTCTGGAGCAGGTGCAGCAAAAACAAAAAACAAAATCACTCCTGGATAGATGTTTTGAGCTAATTTGCTCACATTAACTGCAGATAGGTTTGATTTGCTGCTAAGTGAAGCTTATTTCCAGGGCTAAAGCAATAATAATTTATTACAAAGTTATGGTGGAGATAAAAGTGTGAGATTAAAATGACCGTATATCCAATTAGCATATCTTGGAAAGTATGCAGGCAGCAAACAAACAGCATAATATCACTCACACTGCTAAAAAAAAGATACAGAAAGCAACATAATAACTTACCACCTGCAAATTTCTAGTCAGGGGATACAGTGAATTTGCAATCAAGATTCAATCCAGTTCAATCAATGTGGTCAGTCAGCAATGACTCAACTGATACAGATAAATATGTGAACAACTTCAAAAACACCAGAGTCACTAAATCTGAGGCACAACAAGACATCAAGCATAGCTTGTTTCTGCACAACTTGGCAAAGACACCTGGTGAACACTCAAAGCCTGAGAACTTTCAAATTATTGATAACATAAACAAAGACAGAGTCAGGATACAGCAACACAGCAACACCTTGTCACACAAGCAGGCCTCAATCATCTCCTGTTTGAATCTCTCAACAGGTTATCCTAATGGCACACATCACAGCATCCATGCTCTAAGTACATGATGACCATCTGTCATGTACTCTTGTAAGGGTGCTGGAACATACTCTAAATAAGTAAACACATTGCATGCACTCTAATGAACTCTTCTGTATTCTCTACCGGCTCAGCAGCTGTCATGGGAATGGCTTATGCAGAATTACTGGAGCTCAGAATTTCTCCCTAAATTCAACTCTGTAGGCGTCTATGTTTTAAAAAATTGTTAGTAATAAATTGAGTTATGAATAATGTACAAAAAAGATTAATTCCATTGGTACTTTTTAAGGTGGAACTGTGCTAGTACCTACCCCTGCCCTTGCTCAAACAATACACACCGCAACTACTGACATGAGTGTCATAGTCTCCTCCTCACTGAATGTCACTACAGTTTCAGAACAGCTATTTCTTTAGATTGGCTCCGGTTTTATTTTCCTTGCAGCCCCTTGCAATTATACAATCTGTATGGAGGGGGAGCTGGGGAGGGTGAGGGAGATCCCTACACAACAGTAAAGAAAATAAAAAAAAGCCCTAAACGTCATACTGGCAGACTGGCT
Source organism: Bombina bombina (assembly GCF_027579735.1). Classification (NCBI taxonomy): domain Eukaryota; kingdom Metazoa; phylum Chordata; class Amphibia; order Anura; family Bombinatoridae; genus Bombina; species Bombina bombina. The sequence continues at coordinate 780,942,356 of NC_069501.1, read as the reverse complement.
GCCCAGTACCTAAAATGGCAGTGACCAGAGGGAGAAGAGAGGCAAGAGAGCTGTTTGTGAGGGATCAGGTAGTGATCAGGTAGGTTGGAGGTGTGAAGGTAATGCCTACACTACAGAAAATATTACCCCTTAACATCAAACTGATTAATACCTTTGCTGGCAGAAAATTCAGAAGTCAGGTTTGTTTGCAATTTCTAAATAAAGTGGATCCCATAGAAGCTTTAAATTGTGTCCTATGACTGCACTAGTTGTGTGTAACTATTTTCAGTGAGACCCCAAAGATTTATAAAAAGTTAACAATTTTTTTTTTGTTATCAACATTTAGCGGCAAAATGGTGGCATGAAAATACCAAAACAGGTCTAGAGCAATACCTAGGGCTGTCTACTTTTTTTTTAAACATAATTTTAGAAACATGATATACATGTTGCAGATAAAAGACCTTAAAATATTTTGGGAGGGTGCTGAGTTGGCCACAGCTAGCTGTTTAAGAACAGTGCTCCTCAGTAAGGGACCACAATACCTGAAAAAAAACAGCCATATTGCAAGCTATTTCTATGTTCTAGCAGTGATCTAAGACCGCATAGTCAATGGTGGAACACCTACTTTGAGCTCCTGCCTTCATGATAGCAACTGCATTATTTTTCTGGTGATTACTTGCATTGTAAGTGCTGGTCACCATCTTGGATGTGCATCGGAGCAAAGAGACTCTGCCAAAGCACTCAGCAACCTAAAGCGAGAATACTGTTTGGAAGGTGGAAGAAAGTCGCTGCTTGTAACCTTCTAATGCCCGTTGCAATCTTCTCCGTGTCAGCTCTTGGATTAGCAGAGATCAGTATGGAATTTACCCTCAATGTGGGGATGGGCAGTCAGTAGGGAATACCCTCAAATTGGGAGATTCAGTAGGGCATGTGGCTGGAGTGATTGATGCTCACCTAAACAATATAGATCAGACTGGGCATAATAATATCTTATTGGACTGTATATGAACTCCTGCTATTCTCAGTAGCCTGGTTCCTGAAATATATGAAAATGTTGGTAATGCTAGTTGAAGAGCGCAGTCAAGCAGCATGGGAAGGATTTTTCTCTGCTCATATTGATATTACACTATCTTAACTTCAGTAAAAGCCCAGTCTACAATATTTCTCCCTACAAATTATATTGCATAGTTTATAGTATAAAGCTGCTCTCTAAGCAACTTCTTATCACTACTATGAGCTACTATATGGTCTATTTGATAGGCACTACTATATACTTCAATATATCCAGTGGGTGTGGATATTTCCTGGGACTGCATAAATTAGTATATACAAGGTAAAAACAAAAGGGTGCCTCATAGTGTAGACTGTATGATTTATGGGTCACTGATAAGTAAGATGCACTCTATATAGATGGATAGTGCAAATAGGCAGGCTGGATGTTGCAGCCACCATCTGGCTGATTCTCCCTGCAACAACCTCTAGGGAAATTCCTCCTTGGACACGAGAGTCTCCAATATCCGGCCAAAGGTAATCAGGAACAACCCAGCAGCCACTTTCAACAAACAGTACAGCTTTCAACTAAGGATACCAAGAGAACAAAGCAAAATTTGTGATAAAAGTAAATTGGAAGTTGTTAAAAATGACTGAATCATTACAGTTTATTTTGAACTAGACTGTCCTTTAAGTTCCTGAATTATTTCTCCCAAAATAATTTCCTGTTTATCTGTCCTCTTTATATGTTCATTTGAAAGCTGATTCGTCTGCAGCTACAATTCAATGGGTCAGGGGTGCAATTTCTGGAAAAGGAAGAACTTATGGCTGCATCACAAAAAGGTCCCAGCCTGTTAGATTTTGAGGAACGGTGTTGCAATTTTATGCTGACTTGTTGCCACAGACTTTGCAAAGAAGGAAATAACTTTCCACCCTTGCTTAATATTATTCATTTTTAAGGGACCAGTCAAAACAGTAGATTTGCATATACAACAATGCAAGATAACAAGACAATGCAATAGCACTTAGGGGTCGATTTACTAAAGTGCAGACGGACATGATACGATGTAGCGTATCATGTCCGCTGCACATCGATAAATGCTGACAGCATACGCTGTCAGCGTTTATCATTGCACAAGCAGTTCTGGTGAACTGCTTGTGGAATGCCAACCCCTGCAGATTAGCAGCCAGTTGGCCGCTAGCAGGGGGTGTGTCAATCAGCCCGATCGTATATGATTCAGGTGGATTGAAGACCGCAGCCTCAGAGGCAGCGGACAAGTTATGGAGCAGCGCTCTTTAGACCGCTGCTTCATAACTACTGTTTCTGGCGAGCCTAAAGGCTTGCGCGGAAACAGGGGCATCAAGCTTCATTCAGACCTTGATAATTGGGCCCCTTAGTTTGAACTTCAAATGAATAGTAGATTTTTTTTTCTGACAATTTTAAAAGTTATGTCTATTTCCACTCCCTTTGTACCATGTGACAGCCATCAGCCAATCACAAATGAATACACGTGCCATGTGACAGCCATCAGCCAATCGCAAATGCATATACACTTATTCTGTGAATTCTTGCACATGCTAAGAAGCAGCTGGTGACTCAAAAAGTTTAAATATAAAAAGACTGTGTACTTTTTTTGATGGAAGTAAATTGGAAAGTTGTTTAAAATTGCATGCTCTATCTGAATAATGACAGTTTAATTTTGACTTGAGTGTCCCTTTAACTCACCCCAAAAAAGATTGATGGCACTGCTTGATTTTCATAGATGTCAAGCAGATATATTATTTTTACAGGAGACTCATTTAGACAGAATAGGGAGCCTAAATATTTTGGCTCTATTTATACACAGCTCTTATACATCTAGGATATTTAATTCCATACCAGATACCTACCTATATAAACTGCAAAAAATTATTAATTTGTATATTTGGTTTGACCTCATAGGCCAGAATATCTGCAAAAAAACTATGTATAGATCAAGAGATAATGGCCCATAGTTATCATGGTCTGTCGGACCTGATCCGACAGTGCGGATCAGGTCCGACAGACCTCGCTGAATACAGAGAGCAATACGCTCGCCGTATTAAGCATTGCACCAGCAGCTCACAAGAGCTGCTGGTGCAATGCCGCCCCCTGCAGACTCGCGGCCAATAGGCCGCCAGCAGGGGGTGTCAATCAACCCGATCATACTCGATTGGGTTGATTTCCGGCGATGTCTGTCCGCCTGCTCAGAGCAGGCGGACAGGTTATGGAGCAGCGGTCTTTGTGACCGCTGCTTCATAACTGCTGTTTTTTGCCGAGCCTGCAGGCTCACCAGAAACACAGGGCATCAAGCTTCATTCGGAGCTTGATACATATGCCCCAAAGGGGGTACGGGGTTCCCAACCTTGAATATTACAAATTTGCTTCTTTCTTGGTCAGAATAGTGGACTAGGGCAAAGAATGCGCAGAACAAAGAATGGGTCTTCCTGGAAAATTCTATGGGTTAGATAGCGAATCATATCCGCTTGATATCGCAAGCTGTCTGCATTTATCATGCACAAGCATTTCTTGTGAAATGCTTGTGCAATGCCGCCCCCTTCTCAATTGGCCGATAACAGGGACTGTCAATCATCCCAATCAGATCGGATTGAGATGACAGCTGCTTCTTAACTTCCGTTTCAAGCGAGGCAATTTAGGGCTAGATTACAAGTGGTGAGATAAATTGTCAAATTTACCCTTTTGCGGGGGCAATATAATTAACCAGCCATTACAAGTGGCTGGTTATTGCCACCGCGAGCTCAGTAAATTTGAGAAAGCAAAGGGACAACATTATTTACAATGTCTGATGTATTTTGCAGCCCTCTCTTGTGAAAACTAGAGTATTTACATTATGATTACAAATATTACCTGTTATGAGTTGGCAGAGGTGGCAGAGGTGGGGGTACTCAGTACTGATGAGTACCCCACAAAAAAGCCATGTGTGTGTGTATGTATATATATATATATATATATATATATATAATTTATTTATTACTGGGTTCTTCTTAAGGAATTTCATTGGTATTTTCAAGGTTTTCCACAATTTTAAGTTTGAAAGAAAAATGTTCTATGAGGATATTATTTACTTTAAAATTTGTGATAGATCCATGTGGTCACTCAGTATATAGTAGATATTAATGTTTTAATTTTTTTTAGTATACAAAAGGCTAAAACAAAACTGCAAAATAGCCATATTACCCTAAAGAGTTTTACATTTCTTGAGGTTAGTTTTAACAAGAACAATTTGCTTAGAGACTTTCATTAAGTTTCTTGTAATTGACCCATTTGTCATTTATGCTCAAATCAACTTTGTCATTCACAGCATGTGAGCTATGTAATTTTCAATAAGCCACTGTATTTTGAAAAAAATAAAATAAGTTCACATAGATTTATTGCAGATCGCCTTTCATTCATGCACATAGGGCTTGGTTACAAATGCTGTAAACTTGAAAGTAAAACTTTAGCGCGAGGGCAAAACCCAATGCACGCTAACTTCAGGACCTCTGATATTGTGAATGCATTAACTAACACTACTCGCAAGCTAACCCAACAGGAGTTATTAATATTTTACATTTCAATGTTCTTCACATAAAGGACTATGGGCAAGATTACACGTTTTGCGGTATGGTGCGGTATGGCTATACCGCTGAAAAATTGGCCATTGCGCGTGGAATGGCAGGTCTCCTGTATTACAAGTCATGGCGGTATAGCTATACCGCAAGCATTTTAGCCTGTAATGCAACGATCCATTCCGCACTCAAATAATGACGTTTGCGGGATTTCCATAGCGCCGTATTACAGGTTGTGTGTTTGGGTTAAAATGCTTGCGTTATAGCCTATACCGCCCTGATCCATATCGCTATCTGAGACCAGTAGTTATGGATTTTGTGAAACAAAAATGTTTCACAAAGCTCATAACTAAAATGTTACAAAGTACACTAACACCCATAAACTATCTATTAACCCCTAAACCGCCAACTTCCCGCATCGCAAATACTATATTAAACTTATTAACCCCTAATCTGCAGCCCACTCACATAGCCAACACTATAGAAAGATATTAACCCCTAAACTACTGACCCCCCACATCGCTACTCCTATAATAAACCTGTTAATCCATAACCGCCGGCCCCCCACATCGCAACTACTATAATAAACCTATTAACCCCTAAACCGCTGGCCCCCTACATCACAGTGTGTATAAAATGCATGCAGATGTTGTAGCGATGTGCTGATTCAAGATATATAGTATTATAGTTACACTATGAATGCTATTACCTTTTAGGTTAAAGGTTTTATCGTCAATGTATATACAAATGGGTGGAGCATCTGATTGGTGGTTTCCGTGCATGACAACTTCCGGTTTTTATCCCAACAAGTGTATGTAATGTTGTTAATCAAGCACTATTGTATTAGTTTTTATTGCCTGATGAAACGACCCGTTTGGCGATTGAGAAACGGGTTGCTGGAACCAATAAAGCCTTGCTTTTTAAACTTTAATATTTGGAAGTTGTCTTGTTTGCTGACCGGGAGCAGCTCTGTTGTCTTTTATCATCATTTCAATTTGGAAATCCCCTTTGGTTCGTTAGTGAAAACAGGAGCATACCAAACTCCCCTCTGAAGTACAACTTGGAATCCCGAAACAGTGTACTAGCCACTGTAGAGTGCTAGCCTGCCTGCAAGCACTGGTCACAGGACGGTGCAACTCCATCTGGTAAGCCTAATACTGTTTACATGCTTACACAATTATCTGGTATGAAATACACTATGAGGCGCCCTCTTCTCTTTCTACCATTTCTGCAGATTGCCTAACACACCCGGCCCAAGCAGAGCTGCCTCAAACCCACCAATTCAATCACACAGACCATCATGTCTACCTTTTGAATTATCCTTTTGAATTATTCTTTTGGAACTGGTAACCCTACTAGCATATTAACATTGGACTTTATTCATCATTGTCTAAATGCGCCCCCCTTAAGATCCCCTTGCAGGTTCTTATCTTTCATTTACTATAATAAACCTATTCACCCCTAAACCGCAGGCCCCCCACATCGCCGCCCCCAAAATAAACTATTAACCACTAAACATAATGCCCCCCTAATTTTAAATAAAATGTACAATATAACTATCTTTAAATAAATAAAAACTTACCTGTGAAATAAAAAAAACCTAAGTTTAAACTATAAAGTAACCTAACATTACTATTTTAAAACAATAAAATTAACAAAAAATAAAAAAAACTAAATTACAAATTAAAAAATCCTAACACTATGAAAAAAAAAAAAAATTACATTACAAAAATAAAAACTCTAAAATTTCGAAAAATAAAAAACTCTAAGATTACAAAAAATAATAAACAAACTTATCCAAAATAATAAAAAACCTAATCTAATACCCCTATAAAACAAAAAAGCCCCCCAAATAAAACCACTCCCTAACCTAACAATAAACTACCAATAGCCCTTAAAAGGGTCTTTTGTAGGGCATTGCCCTAAGTTAAACAGCTCTTTTACATAAAAATTACAAAGTCCCCCACCCAACCAACCCCCCCAAATAAAAAAACTAAGTCTAAAAAAACCTTATCTACCCATTTGTATAGACATTGCCCTTAAAAGGGCATTCAGCTCTTTTACTGCCCATCCCTAATCTAAAAAAAAAAAAACCCCCAAGAAATAAAAAATAAACCTAACACTAACCCCAGAAAATATAATTGCAGTTCCTGAAGTTCGGACATCCATCTTCATCCAAGCGGCGAGAAGTCTTCATCCAGACAGCGACATCTTCATCCATCATGGGGGGATCTCCTATCTTCATCCCGGTGGCACGGAGCTGTGGAGGCGTGGATCATTGTCGCCGGTGGCGCAGACATCCAGCGTGGAGGATCCTTTTCATACGATCACCGACGTACACTGAAGCTTGAATGCAAGGTACCTGTTTAAAAAAATCCACGCTGGATGTTGGATGGGCAGTAAAAGAGCTGAATGCCCTTTTAAGGGCAATGCCCATACAAATACCCCTTTAGGGCCAATGGGAAACTTAGGCTTTTTTTAGACCTGTTTTTTTTATTTTGGGAGGTTGGTTGGGTGAGGCAGTTTACTGTTAGGGGGACTTTGTAATTTTTAGGTAAAAGAGCTGTTTAACTTAAGGCAATGCCCTACAAAAGGCCCTTTTAAGGGCTATAGGTAGTTTATTGTTAGGTTAGGGGTGTTTTTATTTTGCGGGGGCTTTTTTGTTTTTATAGGGGTATTAGATTAGGTGTAATTTTTATTATTTTGGATAATTTTGTTGTAATTTTTTAAAATTTTTTTCGTAGTGTTCGGATTTTTTAAATTTGTAATTTAGTTTTTTTATTTTTTGTTAATTTTATTGTTTTAATAGTAATGTTAGGTTACTTTATAGTTTAAACTTATTTTTTTTTATTTCACAGGTAAGTTTTTATTTATTTAAAGATAGTTATATTGTAAATTTAATTTAAAATTAGGGGGATATTCGGTTTAGGGGTTAATAGTTTAATTTAGTGTGTTGCGATGTGGGGGGCCGGAGGTTTAGGGGTTAATAGGTTTAGTTTAGTAGTTGTGATGTAGGGGCTGGTGATTTGGGGGTTAATAGGTTTATTATAGTAGTAGCGATCTGGGGGGCCAGGTGGTTTAGGGGTTAATAGTTTTTTTAGTGTCGGCGATGTCTGTGGGCGGCGGATTAGGGGTTAATCATTTTATTTAGTGTCAGTAATGTTGGGGAGTGGTGGATTAGGGTATTTAGACTAGAGGTTTATGTTAGGGTGTTAGGTTATAACGCAACTTTATTTTCCCCATAAACATCAATGGGGTTGCGTTACGGTGATCGCCATTCCACGATCGCAGGTTTTAGTTTTTTTTCTAACACTTTATCTCCATTGATGTCTATGGGGGAAAGCGTGCAAGAGGATGGAAAGTCAGGCCTTTGGTTTTGTGTGGTATGGAACTTATCACACAATACCGCACAACAAATGAAGGTTTATCAGTAACTTGTAATGGCAGTGCTATGGAAAGTGCGATACCGCTAATTTGTTTGTGTTATTTACGCACCCGGTATAGCGCAAAACTTGTAATCTTGATGTATGCTATTTTTATTTTAAATACATATATATATATATATATATATATATATATATATATAACTATACCTATATATCTATTCCTATAGATAGATAGGTATAGATACATATTTTACATTAACATTATCATACATATATTATTTAAATATATATTTAATAATAAAAATTACATGTTTTTCTATGTGAAGAACCAGGGCCGGCGTTTTGTAATAGGCAATATAAGCATCCGTCTTAGAGCGCACCAGCAGGGGGGCGCTGAGAGCGGTGCCGACTGCTGCTTATGATGATAAAAAAAATGCATTTTAATTTTTTTAAATTTGATCCACCATCATCTGCGCGCCTGTGACTATCGCAACTAAACTATACTTTACACCAAATTACAATTCCATTTCCAAACAAGTTCTTATAGCTTCTAATCCTGATCCTGAGCTGAGCTGATCTAAGACGGGAGACCAGAACTGAGTGAGTGATGACCTGTGTGTCGCACTGCCGCCCTATCCCTCCCAAATTGGACTGGCCCGGAGTCCGTGCACGCCGCGCGTGCATGTTGTGACCGTGTCTGTCAGATGAGATGTCTCAGAGTTCAGTGGAGGACTGGTGAATAGGCGTGCAGAGGCGGAGCTCACTTTACTCTCACTTCACTTGCGTCACTCACTCTGAGAGGGAGAAAGCAGCGGGGATAACAGTCATGGCCGCCTGATGTCTCCATGTGACAGGCTCATGAGTCACATACTGTCTGGCTCCATCTGAGCCACGTGAGGTGAGTGAGCCCGCTGCTCGCAGTCGCAGAGTCAGACGACCATTTCAGGTCCAGTGAAGTCGACCGTCGATGTGGAGTGACTGTGAGGAGAGGACTGTAGCAGGTAGGAAAATCTGGAATGGCTGTGGTCTTGGGGGTGGGGGTTGGGCACACTTGATTGATAGTGGTGGGCCGTGGGGGTCTCTGAAGGGTGAGGGTCCGGCGCCGTCTATAATTTACTGATTAACCAGACCCATAATAAGCAGGAGACAGGCCAGCCTCTAAATCTATGGAATAATTGTATTTTAATGTCCCTGCCTGGCCAGGACTGTGTGTGCACTATTTGTTTTATATACAACTGTCTTATCAGTACAGCACACCAATTTATAACTCGTTGTTATTTTCACCTTTATATCATCTGTTCTAGCAACACAGTATTATTTTACATCGCTTTTTATAGCCCTCCCACTTGGAAATACTGTACTTGAAACGGATGTAGCCACAATTATAATAGTGGTGCATCTGTTTTATGTGACTCTTTTTGGTGCTTTTTTATGTTACTAATATATAAATTATTTATTCTAAAATCATTGTATTTACCCTGAAGTTAATTAGTGTTGATAGACATACTCCATATAGTTGACTCTTATGCGCTCTAGTCAAAATGTACCTTTTCTAGCAAAATATATATATATATATATATATATATATATATATATAGTGTGTGTGTGTATATATATCTATATATATATATATATATAGAGAGAGAGAGAGTGAGAGAGAGAGAGAGAGAGAGAGACCACTGCTCCATAACCCTGTCTGCCTGCTCTGATGAGGCGGACAGGAATCGCCGCAATTCAAGATCGAGTACGATCGGGTTAATTGACACCTCCCTGCTGGCGGCCTTGCGTCAGCAGGGGGCGGCATTGCATCAGCAGCTCTTGTGAGCTGCTGGTGCAATGCGGAATACGGAGAGCGTATTGCTCTCCACATTCAGCGAGGTCTTGCGGACCTGATCCGCACTGACGGATCAGGTCCGCAAGACCTTTCATAAATAGGCCTCATAGTGTGTAAATATAGTGTATATATATATATATATGTATATATTTATAGTGTGTGTGTGTATATATATATATATATATATATATATATATATATATAATATAAAGTCAGGTGCACTCTCACGAACAATATCACAAATGCCAGAGTGCTAGAATATGGGTAATAATATAGTGAATAGAAGACAAAACTCTCTGGTCTTAAATGCAAGTGTAGGTTTTATTGCGGTGACGTTTCGGGGAATGCTCCCCTTCCTTAGACCCGGGTCTGAGGAAGGGGAGTATTTCCCGAAACATCACCGCAATAAAATATACACTTGCATTTAAGACCAGAGAGTGCTGTCTTCTATTCACGCTCTCTCTCTCTATATATACATATATAGTGTGTGTATGTATATATATATATATATATATATATATATAATGAGATTTTTTTTTCTCTCTTTTTAGTACATCTTTGTAAAATTTTGTAATAACCAGCAATGGTATGTAATGGGGGGCGCAAAATTTGTCCTCGCCTATGTGGCCAAAAATCCTAGCAATAGCCCTGTGAAGAACATTAGAATGTAATATATGTGTAACACACTTTGGGTTTTGCGATTTAGGTCTAACGCAGTGTTGAGTTAGTGCACATGAAAAATTAATTATCTTAAGGCACGTTTTTGAAATATTAAATATAAAATATTACAAAACAATAATAGTAATAAATATTAATAATTATTATAGATAATGTAATGTTATTTAATTTTAAAGGGACATGAAACTCAATTTCTTTCTTTCATTAATTAGGTAAAAACATAAAATTTCAAACAACTTTCCTGTTTACTTCTATTATCAAATTTGCTTAATTCTCTTGGTATCATTTGTTGAAGGAGCAGCAATGCACTACTAGTTTCAAACTGAACACAAGAGTAAACCAATGACAATCGGTATATATATGCAGCCACCAATCAGCAGCTAGAACCTAGGTTCTTTGCTGCTCCTAAGATTTCCTAGATAAACCTTTTAGCAAAAGATAACAAGAGAGGGAAGCAAATTAAATAATAAAAGTAAATTGGAAAGTTGTTTAAAATTGTATTCTCTATCTGAAGCATGAAATAAAAATTTTGGGTTTCATGTCCCTTTAAGGTAACAATTTTTGTAAGTGCGTTAACCCGACACCACGGTACTCCTAAACCTCGAAACGCCGAAGTGTTATGCATATTTTACATTTCATAATTATTCCACATAGAATTTTTTTTATATTTCTATAGATATCTAACAATGTTAATGTAAAATATATATCTATACCTATATATCTATAGGACTAGATATGTAGGTATATATATATATATATATATATATATATATATATATATATATTTATATATTTCAAAACTTTTATTGTAACTCAGTGAAGGTTTACAATGACTGGTGATATCAAAGAACAAATAATAACAAATTACAAATAAACAGTATTGTCAATTATACATAGAAAATGTAATAATAAGGAATTACATGCAATATTTTGTATCAAAGTTTACATGATTCAGATAATGTTTAATGCTGTAATTAAGAGGGTACTTGCATATATGAGTTGTAGGAGATAATAGACAGTAATGTTGTAGAAGGTTATGTTACCTTAGATGTGAGTTATGTGCTTTGGACATGTTCATTTGTTCAGATATTCTTCCCACAGGAAACATAGAGTGGTAATCCTCCATGCGTTTAATCTGTGTGTAGTGATATTTTTCTAATTGAAGTGTATGTGATACCATGGATTTCCATAGTTGCAATTTATCCAGCATTCTGCTGTGGTGGCAAGGAATAATTGGTGCAAATGTGCTGGTGTATAGTACCACCTACTTAAAAATTTGGTGTTAATTTCAAGTATCGAAATGGAAGGTGTTGATTTAGTCATTTGTTTGTGTATTGTGTCCCATTCTTTATGGGTAAGTGAGTCATTGATTTCATTCTCCCATTTTGAGACATATGTAGGGGGTGTTGAATAGAGTGATTGTTGTATTTGTTTCTGAGACATTGATAGTATTCCTTTATTAGGATTCAGGTTGAGGCACAAGGATTCAAAACCGGTGTACTTGGGACCGGAAGGGGTGTGTTTGTAAGTAATCTGTTAGTTGCCTATATGCATACCAGCTTTGGAATTTGGGTCCTAATTATGTTATAATTTCTTTGTGTGTCTTGACTTTGCCTTCTTGATGTAGGGTGTAATGTGGTAAAGAAGCTGGTATACTTGGTAATGATATTAATGGGAGAAAGGTTTGGAGAGGAAATGAAGGGTTATTTCTTAGGGGAGTCAGTGGTGAATATGGGGTGGAGATAGTAGGGTGTTTTTCTTAGGATTTTATCCCAAATGTTAAATGTTTCTGTAGTAATTAGAGAGGTTTCGTTTGAGAGGAGTCTTTGATTTGGTGGGATACAGCAGTTACCCCCTAAGTTGCTGTTATGTGAAAGTGAGTGATCCAATAGCACCCTATCCTTATTTGACGTGTGTTTACACCAGTCTACAAATCTAGTGAGAAATGCAGCCTGTTTGTAGTTTATTAAATTAGGGGCACCTATACCTCCCATTTCTTTAGGGCGGTATAGAGTATTTGTGGCTACTCTAGGTCTTGTGACCATTTAGTAATTTTCGTAAGCTATATACCATGTTTTCTGGGAGTGGGATGGGTAATGTTTGAAAAAGGTATAATATTTTTGGGAGTAATATCATTTTGATAGCATTGACTTTGCTCAGCGATTTAATTGGTTTAGATCCCCAAGTCTGTATCGTATTTTGTACAGTGTTCTTTAATGAAGTGTAATTTATATATATTATATGTTTGCAGTAATACATGGCCATATACCTTATACCTTTGAACCCTTATAAAAGTGTTTAGATGAATGTAACAGTTTATTATAATGTATTTATGTTGTGTTTGGTGCAACTTTTATTTTATCCTTAACCCTTTAAGCAAAGCCTTAATTCACTCTAGCCCTAGGAGCATTAAAGGGTCAGTCAACACCAGAATATTTGTTGTTTTAAAAGATAGATAATCCCTTAATTACCCATTCCCCAGTTCTGCATAACCAACACAGTTATAATAATACACATTTTACCTCTGTAATTACCTTGTATCTAATCCTCTGCAGACTGCCCCCTTATTTCAGTTCTTTTGACAAACTTGCATTTTAGCCAATCAGTGCTCACTCCTTGGTAAATTCACATGCATGAGCTCAATGTTATCTATATGAAACACATGAACTAACACGCTCTAGTGGTGACAAACTGTCAAAATGCATTTAGATTAGAGGCGGCCTTCAAGGTCTAAGAAATTAGTATATGAACCTCCTAGTTTAAGCTTTCAACTAAGAATACCAAGGGAACAAAGCAAAATTGGCGATAAAAGTAAATTGGAAAGTTGTTTAAAATTACATGCCCTATTTGAATCATGAAAGTTTTTTTGGACTTGAGTGTCCCTTCAAATAAGATTGCGCTCGAGTGAACGTGTTTACTTTCAACTTGTAATCCAAGCGCAAATTAACACGCCTGCAATACTCCTATTTGTGTGCTAACATTAGTGCACCACTTGTAATCTAGCCCATAATATTTTACAGTGAAATGTAAAATAGAATTATATTCCTGTAAAATACAAAAGAAGACACTATGGGGCCGATTTATCATTGTCTGACGGACATGATACGCTGTAGCGTATCATGTCCGCCAGACATCGATGAATGTCGACAGCATATGCTGTCGGCATTTAACATGGCAAAAACAGTTCTAGTGAACCGCTTGTGCAATGCCGCCTCCTGCAGATTCACGGCCAACTGTCCACTAGCAGGGGGTGTCAATCAGCCCGATCGTATGAGATTTGGCGGATTGATGTCCGCAACCTCAGAGCAGGCGGACCAGTGAAGGCTCGCACGGAAACAGGGGCATCAGGGGCCATTCAGCTCTTGATAAATCAGCCCCTATATATCAAGCAGCATGAAAATATAATTTAAAGGGACATTAAACACTAAGGCCTAGATTTGGAGTTCGGCGGTAGCCGTCAAAACCAGCGTTAGAGGCTCCTAACGCTGGTTTTGGCCGCCCGCTGGTATTTGGAGTCACTGATTAAAGGGTCTAACGCTCACTTTTCAGCCGCGACTTTTCCATACCGCAGATCCCCCTACGCCATTTGCGTAGCCTATCTTTTCAATGGGATCTTTCTAACGCTGGTATTTAGAGTCGTTTCTGCAGTGAGCGTTAGAGCTCTAACGACAAAATTCCAGCCGCCTGAAAATAGCAGGAGTTAAGAGCTTTCTGGCTAACGCCGGTTTATAAAGCTCTTAACTACTGTACCCTAAAGTACACTAACACCCATAAACTACCTATGTACCCCTAAACCGAGCTCCCCCCACATCGCCGCCACTCGATTAAAATTTTTAACCCCTAATCTGCCGACCGCCACCTACGTTATACTTATGTACCCCTAATCTGCTGCCCCTAACCCCGCCGACCCCTATATTATATTTCTTAACCCCTAACTTGCCCCCCACAACGTCGCCGCAAGCTACTTAAAATAATTAACCCCTAATCTTCCGACCGCAAATCGCCGCCACCTACGTTATCCCTATGTACCCCTAATCTGCTACCCCTAACACCGCCGACCCCTATATTATATTTATTAACCCCTAATCTGCCCCCCTCAACGTCGCCGACACCTGCCTACACTTATTAACTCCTAATCTGCCGAGCGGACCTGAGCGCTACTATAATAAAGTTATTAGCCCCTAATCCGCCTCACTAACCCTATCATAAATAGTATTAACCCCTAATCTGCCCTCCCTAACATCGCCGACACCTACCTTCAATTATTAACCCCTAATCTGACGACCGGAGCTCATCGCTACTATAATAAATGTATTAACCCCTAAAGCTAAGTCTAACCCTAACACTAACACCCCCCTAAATTAAATATAATTTACATCTAACGAAATAAATTAACTCTTATTAAATAAATTAATCCTATTTAAAGCTAAATACTTACCTGTAAAATAAATCCTAATATAGCTACAATATAAATTATAATTATATTATAGCTATTTTAGGATTAATATTTATTTTACAGGCAACTTTGTATTTATTTTAACCAGGTACAATAGCTATTAAATAGTTAAGAACTATTTAATAGTTACCTAGTTAAAATAATTACAAATTTACCTGTAAAATAAATCCTAACCTAAGATATAATTAAACCTAACACTACCCTATCAATAAAATAATTAAATAAACTACCTACAATTACCTACAATTAACCTAACACTACACTATCAATAAATTAATTAAACACAATTGCTACAAATAAATACAATTAAATAAACTATCTAAAGTACAAAAAATAAAAAAGAACTAAGTTACAGAAAATAAAAAAATATTTACAAACATAAGAAAAATATTACAACAATTTTAAACTAATTACACCTACTCTAAGCCCCCTAATAAAATAACAAAGCCCCCCAAAATAAAAAATTCCCTACCCTATTCTAAATTAAAAAAGTTACAAGCTCTTTTACCTTACCAGCCCTGAACAGGGCCCTTTGCGGGGCATGCCCCAAGAAGTTCAGCTCTTTTGCCTGTAAAAAAAAACATACAATACCCCCCCCCCAACATTACAACCCACCACCCACATACCCCTAATCTAACCCAAACCCCCCTTAAATAAACCTAACACTAAGCCCCTGAAGATCTTCCTACCTTGTCTTCACCATCCAGGTATCACCGATCCGTCCTGGCTCCAAGATCTTCATCCAACCCAAGGGGGGGTTGGCGATCCATAATCCGGTGCTGAAGAGGTCCAGAAGAGGCTCCAAAGTCTTCCTCCTATCCGGCAAGAAGAGGACATCCGGACCGGCAAACATCTTCTCCAAGCGGCATCTTCGATCTTCTTCCATCCGGTGCGGAGCGGGTCCATCTTGAAGCAGGCGACGCGGATCCATCCTCTTCTTCCGATGTCTCCCGACTAATGACGGTTCCTTTAAGGGACGTCATCCAAGATGGCGTCCCTCGAATTCCGATTGGCTGATAGGATTCTATCAGCCAATCGGAATTAAGGTAGGAATTTTCTGATTGGCTGATGGAATCAGCCAATCAGAATCTAGTTCAATCCGATTGGCCGATCCAATCAGCCAATCAGATTGAGCTCGCATTCTATTGGCTGATCGGAACAGCCAATAGAATGCGAGCTCAATCTGATTGGCTGATTGGATCAGCCAATCGGATTGAACTAGATTCTGATTGGCTGATTCCATCAGCCAATCAGAAAATTCCTACCTTAATTCCGATTGGCTGATAGAATCCTATCAGCCAATCGGAATTCGAGGGACGCCATCTTGGATGACGTCCCTTAAAGGAACCGTCATTAGTCGGGAGACATCGGAAGAAGAGGATGGATCCGCGTCGCCTGCTTCAAGATGGACCCGCTCCGCACCGGATGGAAGAAGATCGAAGATGCCGCTTGGAGAAGATGTTTGCCGGTCCGGATGTCCTCTTCTTGCCGGATAGGAGGAAGACTTTGGAGCCTCTTCTGGACCTCTTCAGCACCGGATTATGGATCGCCAACCCCCCCTTGGGTTGGATGAAGATCTTGGAGCCAGGACGGATCGGTGATACCTGGATGGTGAAGACAAGGTAGGAAGATCTTCAGGGGCTTAGTGTTAGGTTTATTTAAGGGGGGTTTGGGTTAGATTAGGGGTATGTGGGTGGTGGGTTGTAATGTTGGGGGGGGGGTATTGTATGTTTTTTTTTACAGGCAAAAGAGCTGAACTTCTTGGGGCATGCCCCGCAAAGGGCCCTGTTCAGGGCTGGTAAGGTAAAAGAGCTTGTAACTTTTTTAATTTAGAATAGGGTAGGGAATTTTTTATTTTGGGGGGCTTTGTTATTTATTAGGGGGCTTAGAGTAGGTGTAATTAGTTTAAAATTGTTGTAATATTTTTCTTATGTTTGTAAATATTTTTTTATTTTCTGTAACTTAGTTCTTTTTTATTTTTTGTACTTTAGATAGTTTATTTAATTGTATTTATTTGTAGCAATTGTGTTTAATTAATTTATTGATAGTGTAGTGTTAGGTTAATTGTAGGTAATTGTAGGTAGTTTATTTAATTATTTTATTGATAGGGTAGTGTTAGGTTTAATTATATCTTAGGTTAGGATTTATTTTACAGGTAAATTTGTTATTATTTTAACTAGGTAACTATTAAATAGTTCTTAACTATTTAATAGCTATTGTACCTGGTTAAAATAATTACAAAGTTGCCTGTAAAATAAATATTAATCCTAAAATAGCTATAATATAATTATAATTTATATTGTAGCTATATTAGGGTTTATTTTACAGGTAAGTATTTAGCTTTAAATAGGAATAATTTATTTAATAAGAGTTAATTTATTTCGTTAGATGTAAATTATATTTAAGTTAGGGGGGTGTTAGTGTTAGGGTTAGACTTAGCTTTAGGGGTTAATACATTTATTAGAATAGCGGTGAGCTCCGGTCGTCAGATTAGGGGTTAATAATTGAAGTTAGGTGTCGGCGATGTTAGGGAGGGCAGATTAGGGGTTAATACTATTTATGATAGGGTTAGTGAGGCGGATTAGGGGTTAATAACTTTATTATAGTAGCGCTCAGGTCCGCTCGGCAGATTAGGGGTTAATAAGTGTAGGTAGGTGTCGGCGACATTGTGGGGGGCAGGTTAGGGGTTAATAAATATAATATAGGGGTCTGCGGTGTTAGGGGCAGCAGATTAGGGGTACATAGGGATAACGTTGGTTGCGGCGGTGTACGGAGCGGCAGATTAGGGGTTAATAATAATATGCAGGGGTCAGCGATAGCGGGGGCGTCACATTAGGGGTTAATAAGTGTAAGGTTAGGGGTGTTTAGACTCGGGGTACATGTTAGAGTGTTAGGTGCAGACGTAGGAAGTGTTTCCCCATAGGAAACAATGGGGCTGCGTTAGGAGCTGAACGCTGCTTTTTTGCAGGTGTTAGGTTTTTTTTCAGCTCAAACAGCCCCATTGTTTCCTATGGGAGAAT